>NW_025825704.1:700583-713678 GCF_002878395.1 Capsicum annuum | reverse complement strand
TACCTCATTGTTAGTTCTAACTAAAGACATGATTTTACTATTGGTTTTCATGATCTTATTATTGAATGCTTTTTGTTCTTTTTCAAATATGATTTGGGGGTTTTGTTTATAAATGGTTGGTTATTGTTTCCCATGGTTTTAATTATGCTTTTCTATGCATTAATGGTGGTTTTCGATAATTGGATTATATGGGTGTGTTTTTTTGTAATTGGAATTGGTTTTGGATATATATTATGCCCCTAATGTTTTTGACAAAATGCTTATAAAGATATGTTTATTGCATTGACTTCTTTAAAATGGAACTCTTAATCGTTCTAATCTTAGTAAAGGATTTATGCATGGTTTAAATGCTTTGGAAAGGTAAATTGCTAAATGGTTATAATCGTGGGGTATGGATTTCCCAAGTGGATTTAATATGGTAATTGGAAGGGCACCTAAGGTCCTTTATACCTACATGTGGTTGGCTACGGATTGTACTTGCAAGTATAGTTGGTATGACAATACCACAACTAAATGGCCTTGGTTAGTAAATTGCAAATGGATTTTTTGGAAATTATATTTAATTGGGAATTAAAGGGGGAAGTACAGCTATGACATGGAAGGTTAAGGTTTTGGGGAAGGGGGGGGCAAAACTAGAGACTCATATTTGTCGGAGGTTGGTCTTAGTTGACCGTGTGCATGATATCACACCTCATATTGTGGGATGTACTAGTTATCCCGATGGATACTTCCATGGTCGTGCAGCTACACATACTGGGGACCTTTAAGCAAGGGGAGATGAACCCATATTGCCCATGGGTGCTTTAGGATGGAAAAGATACACAACCCAGGTAATAGTTTAACTGCATGCTAAACCCGGTTCTCTTTCACGACACATATATATGTATGGTTGTGTGCATTATGGATGGTTTTACTTTGTTTTATAAATGACATTATTTTATCCTTATCTGGAGTTCATGCTACCGATCACTCGCTAACCCGTCTACTTGTTGCTGCATACCCGCGCTATGCAGGAATCGGCCGTTCTACTTTTATTTAGAACGTAGATTCAGTATTAACATTTGGATTTAAGTGGTGAGCTTCCATTCTTTTAGAAGGTTCCATTTGATGTTATGGACATCTTTGGACATTTTTATTTTATTATAGACATTGGTTTTGGCCATGGTTGGGGTCATGTCCCAACTGGATATTCTTACTCTTTTAGATAGAGGCTTTGTGGTACTTCAGGAGGTTGGTATGGGCAGGATAGGTATTGGTGTTTGCCTTGTCAATGGTATTGGTGTTAGGGCCTACACCCTTGGACGATATTGTTGTTTGTTCCATCGTATTATATATTGGGATTTATTTTCATATTATGTTTTGGTATTCTCTTTGGTTGTGGCCTGATTTATGTCCTTTGGTTTGGCTTTGTATGGTTTATAGTTTGTTTGGTATCTTTAGACTTGGTAGGGTTGGTCACGGTTGTGACCCTATCTAAGAGTCTTCATGAGATTATTTACGCTATCTTGTTATATGCTCGAAATTTAGCCCATCTAAGGCTAGATATAGGTTGTTGGGTTAAGTAATAGGGGGCGGTCCTCGGTCCTGGGTGGACTTGGGATGACCATTACATCTAGTCCTTGGTTAGAGTCGTGACAACATACCTGTATAGAACTAAACTCAGAGATAATAACCTGAGGGAACCAATCTAACCTTTTGAGGAACATAGATAAAAAGGAAAGTTAATACTAATATAATCAGGGTCCCTATCCGAAGGGTAACTAAACATGAGTTGAACAAACTATAATGTATTTTACTGTAACATAGAAAAGAGATCAAAAAATCAACCGACAATATCTGGTACCAATCCTTAATCAACCTGCCATAAAATAACCATAAACCAACAATAACTAGTCAATATAAACAATAACCTAATCGGTCCCCTATAAGCCCGGGTGGTTCAAGCAATCACTTAGCAAATAGAATCATAACTTATACCTACAAAATCCCCATAAGGCTGATAGATATAAGCACCAAACCATCATATTGGTGATAGGGAATGCATATGAATGACTTCAACATAAACAAATAGTAAACCATGTCCACTCCATGAGTCATAACTCAACAAGTGTATACACTTCCTCTAGCTCACTAGCTCGCAAAGGCAGGACCTACGGCAATCATCCTTTTCCGGCACTGGGGCTCACAAACAATAGGACCCATAGGGGACTCGGGATATCAGTATACACTACCTGGTCCAAAATCAGGACTTACAATAACCACCGTAGTCAATCTACTCCATCTAATTTCTAAGATATATATATATATACATAATAAGTATATATATAAGTATAATAAGTGCAAAGAATCGAACAATGATTTAAAGTGTGTAAATTTAGAAATCCATTGTCCGAGATCAACATTGAGACTAAATCTGCAAAGCGTGGAAAGGGTTAAAATCTTTCTCAACTAAAGTAAATAATTATGGTAAAAGAGCAGAATAGCAACACATCAGAATCAATCATAGTCTAGTTTCAAAAATATCATATTGAGTTTCAAAGAACATAATTCATTAAATAAGTTGGTAATTTTTGATATAGAAGAACTCAATTGATTGAAAAGTCAAAATAAACCCTTTTTTTGGAAACATGAGTAAAATCATAGGTTTTGTTGTAATATACAACTAAGTAAATAATGTCGCACTATCAAAATATTAATCTACACGGGATTTTGAATCGTCCACAATTTGCTCTTCTTTACTCCATGATCAAAAAATAACATTGCACTATCAAAATATTAATCTACACATAAATCAGAGTAAACAATACCTATATCACTATATAAAACTCAATGGGCCCGCTAATGAAATTTTAAAAACAAATCTGTCACGAGGTCTCCTAAAGGACAAGGAATGTATGCTCAAAAGTTGAGCACAATTGGAGTATAAATTGGGGGAAAAAATTAACCCTGAATAATAATGGAAAAAGAGGATAACAGAAGAATTAAACAGAGGAATTTAGCAGATAAATTATGAATAAATTAATGGGAAATGGTAACTTTATCATTCTCTATACATCCCTAGCTCTAAACTATGATTTTCCACAATTTTCTTGAGCTCTTAGCGCTAAAATGGAAGAAATGGGCAAGAAATAATGATAAAAATTGGGGGAAAAATGGCCTTCATGAACGCAGGGCTAAAGGGCCATGAATGTGAAGGTCACAAAAATTTCCCATTGCGAAAGAAGGCATAATTCTACGAACAAAAAAGAAATGATGCAATACTAATGGCCGTAAATGTAAAAAAGGAAAGGGATGGGTAGGTTCAACCCTTTTTTATCATGAATAGGAGAGAAGGCCCATGAAAGAGACCTTGACCCTTTGCGAATGTAACCTACCCCTTGTAAATGTGAAATGTAAATTCCTTGCACCAGTTGCTGCATATCAACAATTTTCTAAGTCCTAATGGGCTTTGAATGGGGGTTGAAGATTCATTTGGAACCCCGTACGAGAAAATAAATGGTGCTACTATATAAAATTTGACATTTCTAACTCAACAAAACCCACAAAATTTCCACACAAGGTTGCTTCGATGAAATGTCGGTCCCACACCTATAGTTTCATTTTAACCAAATCCTACCCAATATCCCATAATAAGTTTGAAAGACATAGGAACTAAACCAAGGGTCCCTCTAGCCTAAAACTAGTGTTTTGGAGCTAATGGTGCTATTGGAATTCTCATTTGAGACCATTTACTAGGATTTTTGGTTCAAGATGAATTTTGTAACACCTAAAGCTCTAAAATAGGGAATTAAGCCTAAAATCTAAATGAACTATCCAATAATCAAGCAGAAAGATCTAGTAAGTCACAAAAGGCTCAAAACATTAGAAGTGTACAAAAATCTAGAAAACAACTTGGAGGGTCATTACAATATCACCTACTTAAAAGGCTTTCAATCAAAAGTCAATGGATAGGAAAAATTCAAAAGTTTAAAAGGATGAGGCACTAGGTCTTCATGCTCTGATAAAAATGCCACATATATATATCCTCTAAGAAAGAACAACCTTTCTGAGGGATTTTGCTATAGGTGTCACATTTTTAACTAACTTCCTTTTTTTCACATTCCAAATAGCTCAAAGCTTAACCTCTACAACCAATTAGCCTCCTAATGAATTCAGAATGAGAGATGCACGCAAACCCAAAACATAATACAATAATATCACACTGATAGAAACATAACTAGGTGAAAACTCCACTAATCTGAAACTCTAAATTCAAAATCCAAAATTTCTTTGACATTCCAAACTTGCTAACCACTCTTATTTGCACAAATTATCCACTGAGTCCTAACCCCATAAGAATATCACTCTAACCTAAAAATACTAAAGATGATCCACTAAGAATATATATTTGAAATCACAACCATAAGCCCATAAAGTGCTACTTAGAAACACAAATAAAGATGATCAAAGCTCGTGATCTCTAGAAAAAGCTAAAACTAGTA
This sequence comes from Capsicum annuum, assembly GCF_002878395.1. Taxonomy (NCBI): domain Eukaryota; kingdom Viridiplantae; phylum Streptophyta; class Magnoliopsida; order Solanales; family Solanaceae; genus Capsicum; species Capsicum annuum. Next base: position 709,197 of record NW_025825704.1, on the reverse strand, counting down.
AGGATGACTGTCAATTTCAATAATCATGAATCCCAAGCATAATATCTAAAAATTGAATGATCAAATCTAGAACGCCCCATCGCCTGTTGGTTAAACCATCCCTAGTCCAACTTAAGCACACTTTTTCTGCTAAGCAAAAAATCCAATATTCAGACAAAATTTGAGAACCAAGGTCAAGAGGAGTAAAAGCCAATACCGTATGCCAAAGGACAATCTCTTAAGTATCTATTAAGTATAATCGATCTTAACTGAGTAAAGATAAGCTAATAGGTCTAGTCAACGTGTCAAAGAAAGACCAACTAAGTCAAAAACCTGAAATAAGATATAACTAGGTTATGCAATCCATAACTATAATCTCAAAACTTAAGCTAAACTAATTAGCCTCAACTTATCAAACCAATTCTAGTGGCAAGAAAGCATCCATATACAAAAATCCGTTGCAACTCCCAAGCTGTCATTGAAAGGTATCAAAAATCATAACAGGAGTTAATAAATCTTCAAAATGATCAAACACCCAAAATCAATCTCATCATTAGAAATCAAGCATATACCCCAAACCCATCTCACAATTCGACACTACGTATATATCCAATGGCTCTTGCAAGGACTAGCACTGAAATGCCATAAAAGATATTACCACAACTAAAGCAAACCATGTTCTAAAGATATGAGCAATCCAATCAACATCTAATAGAGGGCATAATGCATCGATACATAACCAAGGACTCACCAAGGCTAAAAATAGTACTAAGGATAGCAAAAACTCAAGAAACTCAAAGAATACAACTATAGCTTGAATTTGGTTAATCCAATATTCAATATATGGAAACAAATACTTATAGGAATATATAACTAAGGAGAACCACTCCACAAAGTCGCATTAGGATAAAAAATGTAAATATGAGAAATGTAGAGCTCACCTAGTTACACCTACTTTAACATGGCTATAATATGAACCACATCATAAATAGAATTATTACCCAACCCACTATTAATATTAAGATAAAGACCACGACTAGGCAATGGTCTATCCAAATTAGAATATACAATCTCAAATTTATTAATCTCAGGTATGAGATATAGAAAATAAAGACTATGCTAAAATCTCAGCAAACTAGAAAAGAAAGCCTTAGGTTTTTCCATATCAAAAATGGGTAAAAGGATAGAATTGCCAACTCTAGAATCTGTACAAACCATGGAAGGCCAATGAACCTTCACCCCCTCTTAAAAACCAATCAAAATTTTCTAATTGAGACGAAAAACAACAAATCTCACCTCACTAACAAAGAGACAACTAGCTAACCAAGTGAGCTATATAAGCCAATGAAGGAAAATAACAAGAAAGAGAATTCTAACTAGATAATGCTAGTCTAGAGTTCTATCAAGAAAGATTCAATTAATGTCAAAATAATGATGAAAATAACAATAGTATAAGATACAGGTGGTAGAAAAATGGAAAACATGACTAATACCACTCTAAGGTCATTACAAGGCCATAATTCCAAAGAAAATGGAACTTTAGCCCAAATGTTAGCCAAGGGAAATACCACACTAATCTACTACTAAAAAAAAATTCTACAAGTGTAGTTAGGTATGTACAAAGATCTACACAAAAGCTACAACAACCAATATAGCAACATCAAGGCATAAAATCACTGATGGGTACAAAAACCTCAACTCAAATCAAATAGAAGTAAAAGATAATACTTTTGATCATACCTATAGCGATGTATTTTGAAGTCAAAGTCTAAAAATATCTAAAGTAGTAAAGATTTGAGCATGTACAGACCCAGACAGAGTATCTAAATTATAAACTATGGTACTAATTACACCATCACTAATTGAAGGTGCCACAACTTTATAAGATTAATATAGATGGGTAAAATGACTAATAATCCCATGTTAGGGACACTATCTAGACTAATGAATTGTCTCTCTGTAGTCATAACCAACCCATAAAACTCAAACCTGGCAAGAAATATGAGTTGTTCCCAATTGGCTAACAAACTTATACCTGGGACATTCCTTATTGAAATGATCATCCTTCTCATAATCATAACATACCTTAGAAGTAATAGAATGGTAAGGAATATGTGTTAACACTATTTGAAAAACCAAATCATGCTTGGGGAATTACTAGACTAATGATCAACCTCTCCATAGTTAAAACATACTTCTAGGACTCTCTGAAGAACTGTACATGCTGCCCTAGAATGGACATGGCCTAAAGACCTAGACCAAATACTCCACGATGTATGATGAGAAGTTTACCCACTAGGACCACCATGATCCATTAAAGAGTCATCCAACATCTTAAGTGCAACCTCTAAGGACTTGATAGTCTACAAGTGATATTTATTCCTTCTTGGGGATCCATACTTATAGAATAAATACCAATAACACCATATTAGTGACATGTAATATTATTACAATCTTAATATGTCTTAATACATTCCCTCTATGTAGTCCTTGCATAATAAACAACCTGAAGGAAAGTAGACCTCACTGCTATTAAATCCTCTGATGCCTAACATGGTGGCAACATCAATCCTCTAACAAATCTATGCAGCAACTTATGATCTAAAGCATAGAGTATAAGAATATATTTTGTCTACTTTGGAAACCTAATCTCATACTCTAAAATAAGTAGAGAACCTTTTTGAACACCAACAAACCCAATCTGGACTACAAACTACTAAATATACTGGATATTATCTCTGGCTGATAGGTATCCACTAAAATACTCAAAATACCTAATAACAGATCTTGAAGAATTAAAGTAGTCATAAACTCTACTGGAGAGTGGGTTGGCCCTATATTCTCTAGCGAGCGATAGAGATCTTCAATATTAATCTTTAACTCCTCATTTTGACATTGGTCTAAAACTCTAGGAGCACATGCGATAGTATCCTCCATATCTATCAATAGCTCTATCATTATTCTGGGATGGAATGGATCAAAGAAAGTACTAACAGGTTCATAGAAATAAAACTACATGACAAGGAGTCAAAAATAAAATTTCCTAAGAATGTTGTGTACCCGTTAAAAGATAGGATACAAAAGTCTTCGTACCAATTCACAGGACTCTAAAAGACACTTTTCTTTTGTACAAACACTAATAAACATGGCTCTAATACTAATATTTCTTGACCCAATTTCTCAGGTCATGATAACACCTACTACAATCTACCAGTATGTAAGCTAACCTATAGTACATAATATATAGTACCATACTAATAAGAAAATAAAAAACAAAAATAAATAACAAGGAAAAGAAAACTAGAAAAAGGTAATACATTCAAAAAAACCTAGTTAAGTCAGTACAAGAGCTTCTAATATAATTCTAATATAATAGGATTATAAGTGAATACAAAATAAATATATATACAAAAATATCTTTGAATACAAAATATATATCAACCTAACAATAAGATAAAGAGTAGGAATACTTCAAATGCCAGGAGCTCATCCCTAATCTTCAAACCATGGCTGCTCTGCATGATGCACACATCAACTAGGAGAACTCTTATAATGATCTACAAGGTGTAGAAGTGTAGTATGAGTGCCAAAGATATGGTACTAAGTAGGCATTAGGCGAATGAGCTCCAACGGTAATACAATCACAAATAACAGTTAAAGTAAAAATATAAATTACAAAAAGCTATCTAGGAAACTCTTCATAATCATTACAATTAAGCAATAAGGGTAACTATCCTATTCTAATATTTTCCAGAAACTAAGATACAATACAGTATATCACTAGCTAATATATAATAAAGAGCAGATGAAGGATATATAGTATTAATTCAAGGCCACATGATACATCTATGATGTGGATAAATAAGGAAAGAGAGGGATATAGGGTAATATCATATATATATATATATATATATATATATATATATTTACATACATATATATTGGACTAAAACTAAAACAATATAACCTGAGTAAACTAATCTAACCTATCGAGGAACATAGCAAAGAATGAAAGCTAATACTAGTTTAATAAGGGGCCTGTCAAAAGAATGACTTAACATGAGTCAAACTAACCATAATGTAATTTACCATAATATAGAACAGAGTTTGAAAACATACCGACAATCTCATGTACTAGTCCATAATCGTCTAATCATAAACAAACCATAAATCAACAATAAAGTAATTGCCTAGTCCTAATAAACATTAACCTAATTGGCCCTCATAAGCCTGGAAGTTTTAAGTGAAAAATCTACAAATAATAATAATAACTTATATCAACACATCCACCCTAAGGATGACAAATATAAGCACCAAAAAATGATACAGATAATAGGAAATGCATATAAATGAATGCATCATAAACCAATAGTACCCATGTGTAATCCATGAGTCATTGCGTAACAAGTGTATAGACCTCCTCCAGCTCAATATCTCACAATGGTATGAACTACAGTGATCATCCTTCTCTAGTATTGTAGCTTACAGATGAATGGACCCTGGACTTAAAATATTTGTATCCATTGCCTGGTCCGAAACCTGGACATGCAATAACAATTATAATCAATTTACTCTGCCAAGTATTGGATATATGTGTGTGTATGTGTCTAATAAGGGCATGAACTTATACCATGACTAAAAAATTATAAATTAATCAATCCATTGCCCAAGCTCAACGTCGAATTAAATATGAATAATAGCATAGAAATGGATGAAATCTCTCTTAACCAAGGTAAATAGTAGTGGTAAAAGAGCGAAACAATAATGTAATGGAATCATTCTCGATCTAGATTCTAAGATATTACATTTAGTTTCATAGCTCATAATTCTATAAATAAGGTGATATGATTCGCATTATACAAGAAATCCATTTTTAAAAGTAAAAAGTGAGAATAAATAGATTTTCAGAAAATTATGGTAAAATCACGAATTTGGATAGAATCATACCTCTTAGTTAATGATTCACCTAAAGTATGCATTCCATCACCAGTATCCAAGCAATGCAACTATAAACATCTATAAACTATGACAATATCCTCATAGACGATATAAAACAAACCTAGTGCTCAACTAGTATTGTTATCAAGGCCTCGACCTCACAATACATATTTTACTATAATATTAATAGTATAACCCATTAGACTAAGGTAAATATGGGCATAAAGCTACTACAATGGTCTTATTGTGAAATATCTCCCCAAATACTAAGTAATATGGTAAGTGTTTTTTAAAGGGTTCCTTGTGCAACTTATGGTTAATCAAGCCTATCATCAGATATAATAGGGTTCTACAACCATAAAAGGTTTTCAAGGCTAAGGTTTGGGTCACCTTTTTATCCTTATCCCGTAGTTAGGCCATGTCATTATATACTGGTCATAATTATAACTATATTCCTTACGTAACTGCAATCTTTACATAACATTATCTCATTGAGAAAAATAGTCGGAGTCCTACCTCGATGCCAAACTATATTCTTGAATTATCCATAATTTTCTCCTCCATTCTCCATGATCTTGAAATTACTTAGGATTATCAAAATAGTAATTTATACGCTAGTAGGATTGCTCTATAAAACTCCAAGCCCAAAATTGGATTAATAATGGGCCTATGGGGCTCACTAATGGAATTGAAAAATTAAATCTGTCATGAGGTCCCTCTAAGGACAAGGAATATGTGCTCTAAAGTTGAGAACAAATGAACTATAAATTAGAGCCCAAATCAGTCCAAAATGATAATGGAAAAGAGGTAAAAATAAGAAGTAACGAAGAAATTTTGCCTAGAAATTACTAAGAAATAAATGTATAATGGTCACTTCATTATCCCCTACACATACGTAGCTCAAATAAATGATTTCCCCTAATTTTTTTAAGATTCTACGGCTAAAATCGATGAAAAGGGTAAGAAATAATGATGAAACTTTTGGAAGAAAAGTATACATATTGCCAAGGCAATTCCCTTTCCGAAAACAGGGTTGAAGGGACGTAAACGTGAAGGTCATGGGAATTTCCCATCGTGAACGTAGGCTTGGTATTGCAAATACAAAGGCAAATGATCCTCGCTGAAAGTAGTGCAAAGAGAAGAAGGTTGGGGTTGGGGCAACTCTATATTTTATGAATGCAAGAAAAAGCCTGCAAATACGGCGGTTAAGATCTTTACCCTTCACAAACATAGTCTACCCATTGCAAAGGCAAAGTGGAAAATACCCTTGTACTAGTTGTTTCATATCAGTAATTTATTAAGCCAACTAGACTACAAATCGATGGTTCATGTTTGTTCGGAACCCCCTGGTGTAAATAAACTATGCTTCCATAATAAATTCAACATTCGACACTCAATGGAACTATAAAAATTTACATCCAAGGTTGTTTCAATTAAATTTAGGTCCTACACCTATAGGTCTATTTTACCCAAATTCTACCCAATAGCCTAAAATGAGTTTGGAAGCCTCGATACCTGAACCAAGGGCCTTCTTATCCTAAATACAATGTTCTAGAGTTGATGGTCCGATGGAGTTCTCATTTGAGGCCATTTAATCAGAGTTTTAGTATGAGACCAATTTCATAATAATGAAAGCTCCAAAATAGGGAATTGAGCCTAAAATTCAAATGAACTGTTTGATAGCCAAAAAAGGTTTCGATAAGTCATAAATTACCTATAGCGCTATGGGAAGGCTAAAAATACCAAAAATGTGCAAAAAGATAAATGATATGAGTGTCTTACAATATCCACTACTAAAAAGACTTTCACTCGCGAAATTTGATGTATAGAAAGAGTCCAAAAGTTCAAAAGGATGAGGTACTAGGATCATATGCTCCTAGCCAAACTTCCTAAATATCCTCTAAGCAGAAATAACACTTTTAAGGGATTTTTCTCTAGGTATTCCCATTTCAACAAACTTTCTCAATTTACTTTCCAAAAAGCCAAAAACTCAACCTCAATAACCAATTAGCCTCCAACTAAATTGAGAACAACTGATGCATGCAAACCTAAACTATAATATACTGATGACATGCCAATATGAGAATATCCAGTGAAACTCAACAAAACTAAAGACAACCCAAGGCATGAACTGTGCAACCATTTCAAAATTCCAAATCTCACATGCCTTTGTCATTCCAAACCTACAAAACACTCTGATATGCATATATTATCCCCAGATTATTGACCACATCACATCACACTAACTTTGAAAATAAAAATTGATCAGCTAAAAATTCATAATGGTAATTATGCGAATAATCCCATAAGGTGATACCAGGACACATAAATAGAGATGATCAAATCTTATAATCTCTAGACAAAGCTACAATTGGTTCAGATAACCCTCAAACCTAAAAATCAAGAATCCCAGGCATAATCACTCAAAGATGAGCGATCTGCTCCAGAATGCCTTATTTTATGTGGGTGAAACCATGTTGAGTCCAACTTAGTCACACATCTTGTACTAAGAAAACAATTCAATATTCTGATGTAAACCAAAAACCATAATTAATAACTGTGAAATCCAATACCGTGTTCCAATAGACTATCCCTTGGGCATCTATAAAGCATAATCCATATTAATTGAGGAAATATGACACAATAGGAAACATATAAGCCTAGTTAATCTTTCTACAAATTATCAATTGAATCAAAACTTTTAAATGTGTTGCAACCAAGTTATATAATATATAGTTATAATCTTCATATTAAAGATAAACTACTCAGCCTCAACTAACCATATTGATCCTACTGGCGAGCAATCATCCATATACCAAAATTTGTCGTAACTTCTTAGGCATCTTTCAAAGGAGTCAAAAATCACAACTAAAGTCAACAATTTTCAAGAAGATCGAAAACCCAAAATCAATCTCATTACAAGAAATCAATCATATGCCCCAAACCTCTCTCATCATTGGAGACTAAGCATGTATCCAAAAACTCTTGCAAGGGATGACACTAAAATGTCACTGAAGCCATAACACAACTGAATCTAACTTTATTCTAATGGTACGAGAAATCAAATCCATACCTGCTAGAGGGTATAAAGCATCTAGGCATAACTAAGGACTTACCAAGGCTGCAAGCAGTACTAAGGATATCCAAACCTCAAAAAACTTAAAGTGATACAACCTTAGCATAAATTTTGCTCAATCCAATACTTAATTTATATATAAAAAAATATATATTGGCATATACCACTAAGGAGAAGAACTCTACGAAGTCACATTAGACTGAAGAAATGCCCAAAGAAGATTTTATAAACTCACCCATTTACATCCACTTTAACTTGGCTAAACTATGAACCACATTGTAGAAACAATAGATTACCAAATTCAACATCAATATCAAGATCAAGACCATGATCGGTGATGAACTATCAAAATTGGAAGAACTAATCTCAAGTAAATCAACCTTAGGCACTGTCTACAAAAAAGATAGTCAATGCTAAAATCTCAGCAAACTAGAAATGCAAGCCTTAGACTTTTCCATGTTAAAAATAGGCAATAGGACCAAATTGCCAACTCTAGAATCATAATAAACCATAAAAGCCCAAAATACTTACACTCCCTCTCTATAACTAATCTAACTTTGCTAATTGGGAAGGAAAACCATAAACCTTACCTCAATAATAGAGTGAGAACCAACCAACCGA
>NW_025825704.1:681969-697583 GCF_002878395.1 Capsicum annuum | reverse complement strand
CAGTCACAGTCTCAATCTAGTAATCATATCAATAACTTAGTTCAGTTCAGGTTTGCTTGACCATAGCATACAGTTATCATTTATCTAGCTATCAATATTTTAGTACCTCAGCTTATAGACTCTTTTAGAATTAAGTTAAACTCTTGGTCTTACATTATCAGATATTACAGTCTTCACGAATTCAACCTCATGTTACTCAGTTAGTCTCTTTCTCATATGCATAATATTCAACAACCCCAGTCCCGCTATTCAAACTAGGTACAACTCAGTCTTACATACTAGTATTCAGCTATCAGCTATTTAGTTTATCAGATAAGTCAGTATGTTTGTGTATTCATGCTCAACACCCACATAAATCTTTTCAGTAATCTCAGTTGCAGTACAAGAGGCTTAGTCACTTATTCTTAGATAATGTTCATGGGTGTTTTCTTATCAAATCTCAATCAGGCTATCATATTCTTAGTCAGCTACCTTATATAGACAAAATTCATACAATTTAGTTTCCATGTCCCCAACTATGCACTCTAGTCAAAATCTCATGAAAGAATGTAACCATTCTAAATAAACCAATCAGATAGATGCAAGCTCAGCTTAGTTCATGTATCATGCCTTAGTTTCAGATCTCATATAATTAGTTGTCACTTAATTCCTAGGTTCCTTGTGCATCACCTCAGTTTTTCTCAACAGCTCAACCAAGCAAGTATTTCTCAAGGCACCTAGTGTCCCAAGGGGGAGATACACTATGCACCCCTAAACTTTCATGACTTAAATATTCCATTCTTTTCTTAAGTAATGAATCCAGTTTGGAGTAAGGGGTACTCATAATTTAACTCTCAAGATCCAACCCCAGTTGTATGCCATGCTTTCAAGACTCAATTCAGTTCACAGAATTCAGCTCATTCAGCACGTTTCAGTCTCAGTTATGTTCCTATGCTCTCATTCATGCATACTTCTAATATGATCATGGGTTCATTAGTATTCTAAGTTATGTAATGGGGTTTTTGTTGAACTTACTTAGTTCCATGTTCAAACTACCATTATGAACTTGGTACTCAGTTCATGCTCAAATTTCCATTATAGACTTGATATCTATTAACATTTACATATTCAGTCATGCATTCATATATCAGTTCAGTCAAGTAATTATGCATCAGATATGCATTCTCAATGAGAGAAACTCAGTTCATCAGAACACTCAGTCAAACATTCATGAATCAGTTATCCATGCATTAGATATGCATGTTCAGTATGGTATATTCAGTTATCAGTCATGTCAGTCATGAAATAATGTTCCAGTTGCTCATGTTCTGTATGTACGTTAGTTTATCTGTTCTCCCCTCTCAATCAGTCTCATTCAATGCTGAATATTCCCAAGGGGGAGATATTGAAAGACCTCACAAAGTCTTGCATCAAAAATTAACTTATTACACCCCTTAAAGCTCTTTATAAGGTCCAACACCTAGAAAATTTTACCGAAGTGTTCTACACTTAATCTCATCTTGAAACTTTGGACTTCGGGGATTTATTTCATAACCTTCTCGACCTCTATTTTTTAATTCTCAAGTTGCGTTGCCATAGGGTAAGTCAGTAGTACATTTCGAGTGAGTTTCAGAATTTTCAAAATCCATTTATGGCATGTTTAGGTGCCTAAACTAGTAGCTAAAGGCGCTTGTAGGGCAACGCCCAACTTCTCCCATGTACAAGGATGGTGCCGCCTAGGTTTTCCAAGGCTCCAAGCAAGGCGCCGCCCTGGTCCTGCCATAGGACTAGCAAGGCGCCGCCCAGGCTATAGCCTTGGTCCAAAATTTTGCTGCATTTTACTTTCGCGTCTTCAAGGATAAATTGGTCCTTTTCCACGCATATATATATACCCATAAACACGTAATTCATCTTTATTTACACCAAATATACTTGGTTTCCCTCAATTTCTCTCAAGAACAAGCTAGGGTTTTAAATTGAGGATCCAAGATCAAGAAATTCCATCATGAATCTTCAAAGATTTTCCAACTAAGATATGCACAGTATTCGTACATGGATCCCATTCATCCATGAAGCTCAAGAATCCAATTTTAAATTATGAATTGTTATTTTTATGTTGTGGGTTGATCATGTTCATGAGATTATGGTTGTAATATTACCAAGTTAGAATCTTTATGTGTTATTCATGAAACTATGTTCGTATGCAAGTTGAAACTCATGAATTTAGTTGGTTATGATATGAAATTTGATGATTTAACCTATGCCTTAAGTTGTGCATGAAAGGTGTTTGATGACATGCATAGTATAGTAGAAATTATGAATAATGACTCAATTGTGGTTTATATGATAAATGCATGCCAATTACTCATGTTCAATATGACTCCCCAAAAATTGATTATGCATTATGCTTGCTTGATAAAGCATTCATGATATTAGAAGTATGTCATTAAGCCATGATTATTTGCTCCTTTTCCCATGTATAAGATTATGACAAGTAAGTGCTTCATGAAATCCCCAAATTATGACATTATGTATTATTGATGTCAGTTATGTATTCAAGAAAATCATTCTTTGTCAGTTTCCTTCCATCGAGTCCTGGGGGTACTTGTACTCAATAATTTAGCTATGTGCCTAGAGCCATGTCATTTTTTCAAGATACTCTTAGTCAAGACATGAACAGTAGAATTCAGTTAGTTATATGACACAAGAAAACTCAGTACATTCAGTATCTATCAGTTTAGTCCTACTCAGTAAACTCAATAATCTCAGTAATCTCAGTAGTCCAGTATTCTTAGTAATCTCAGTAACTTCAGCACTCTCAATCAATCTCAAATCTTAATAGCCTTCTGTTAGTCAATGAAACTCAGTAAAATCAGTTCAGCTCAGCTAAATAATACCATTAGTATCAGTTCAGTTCAGTAAATCATGTTCAGTATCTATTCAAATAGGAGTAGAATTAGCACCTAGTGAACCTAAGGATGGGAACACACACTTTCAGGTGAGGGTGTGATTCTTAGAATTCATCCTTTCATTCCAGAACTATGTAGCCAGCATAGGTTAAGACATTGACACTGTCAGATGAGAGTTGATGAGGTGGATAAGCACTATCAGATGAGGGTCCTACCATTTACTTTTCGGGAAACTATCAAATGAGGGTTGCTGTAACACCCTATATTCAAGTACGTGTATTGGCATATTCAAGTACATGTATTGGTCTTCTTTATATGAAATTAATTTTTTTTATTTTATTTGTACCAAATTTTGCCCGTCGTTAGTTCCATGCAAAGGTTATTGAATAAGGTTTCAAACGATATAAATATTTCAAAAAACGGATAGGTTTCAGATATAATGAGCACGTTCGAAACTATAAAACGGTGGCTGGGATATTTGGGAATAGTAAATGTGCTGGAAAATTTCCAGCACACAAACTACTGAGGCCAGCCAAATTTTTGGGTCAAATTCGAATGATCATAACTCCCTTAATATAATAAACTGGGAGATCTGAAACCTATGAAAAGAATGATCTTTGATTCTTCTTTCCAGTGCAAGTGGTTTCATCCAAATCCAACATCTGAGTAAGGAGTTATACTCGTTTTACTTTAGCCTATCAAAATAGATTTTTAGGGTCAACGTCAAACGACCATAACTCCTTGTACAGGATGAACTGGGTGGCCTACTTTATATGAAATGACATCCCTTTGACAAACGATACTAATTTAACCCAAATCTGATATTGGAGTAAAGAGTTAAGGTTGATCTGCTTTAGCTTATCAAAATAGTCCACCAAAGGACAGATTTGACATTATTTAAATTTTAAAGGCATTTTGATTATTTCCAATTATATTATGGATGGGAATATGTGTATATATACAGGTATATGAGTTCAAAAACTCATTTTCATCATCAATCATTGAGAAAAAAACTCTAGCCAAATTTGGCCTTTAAATTACTTTTGATTCAACCATAGAAATACCAAAGAGATCCGATAACTGCGTTTGTCATCTCGAGAGCTTCGAATGGCACCTATTATTTGTGAAAACAGGATTGCATAATCAAGAGGTGAATTCTAAGGTATGAATATTGTTTGCCTTTGTTCTTTTCCATATGTATATGTGTGATAGAGGATTATATGTATTGGTTGTTATTGAAAGGTGATGAAAATAGGGTTATGGACTATTTTGCATGGTTTGGTTGTATTGAATTGTGGAAGGTGGATATGGTAATTGAGTTATGGTAGGTGGATATAGTGATATACTATTGAATTGATGATTATTTATGTCTACGGCTCAATTTGGTTTAATGGATTGGTTGGAAGGATAAATGAATTCAAACATGATATTGGACGATGTTGTATGAATATGCATGGCATGTGAATGTAATTAGAGTATAAGACGGTTAAAGTGACACCCTTTATGGTGTAATTAAGGCTTACTAATTAACCACTAGTTTGGTGAATTCAAATAATTGAATTGTGATGTTTGGTCGTATTTGGGACTAGTATTGAAGGTTGACAGTCAGGTATGTAAAGCATACTCTATACCATATCTTTGGAATGAAAGTGAACAATTGTTCTATTAAGAAAGTTTCCAAAGTTATTCAGTAACATGTGATCCATAATGGTTTTGTATGATGTCCTGTGTTACCAATGAACTTGTTTCCACCCTACAAGATGTCAAGACATTCCAATACTTACTTGTTTTCCATATCTTACATGTTTATTGCACTAATGAATGTCAGAAGTTATCCAGTTACTCAAACAAGATCCATGTGCTTTTAATGACTCCAAAACGTTTCATTGATATACCAATAAGTTTCTACTTCATTGTTATGGCATTGATGACTCCAAAACACTTCATTGATTTGCCAATGAGTTCTTACTTCATTGTTACTGCATTGATGATCTATTTATATGTCTCTTATTTATGTATCATTGTTTCAAAGTATCAAAAATATGGTGGCGACCGAAATAACAATCTCAAAGATTAATTGAACTTAGTGACGGAAGTTCTCTCTTATCGGGTGGTATCCCAGGGGCATAAGCCTATCCTGGGTCGATCCCAGTTGATATGTACTGGAGGCAACCTAATGGTCACAGTTCAGTACAGTAATGATTACAAAGATGATAAGAACGAAGGTAAAGTGATTGAATAAATATAATGTACAGGTTGTCACAAGTTCTAGTAAGTGTGGTCCACTCCTATTACGGTTTATTCACTTGTTTCTGATTTCTATTGAGCTCCTATATCATATGTGATTATCTACAACTTTACATACTCAGTACATATTTTGTACAGACGTCCCCAATGGGGGACCCGCATTTTATGCTGCAGGCACAGGTACCTCAGCTCATACACCGCACAAGTAGGAGCCAGGACATCCAACTGCTTTTGGTGAGCTCCAGTTTGCTTCGAGGATTTTTGTGTCCTATCTAGTCACTTTTGGTATTTTATAGAAGTTAGTTATATGTTGTGGTATGCCTCGACCTTAGTTAAACTCTGTGTATTATCTAGAGGCTATGTAGACCTAATGTACAGTCAAGGTGGTGTTTTGTTAATAGATGTGATGGCTCCAACGGCTAAGTATTGTATATACATATATATGTGTGCTCGAGCATATACAGGTGATTATTTCCTTTTATATGCGACATGATGCTATCTGAATTTCTGGTTGTCATAGAGTTATGCATGGGTAGTATAAGGTTATGAACTGGTTCTCCCAGGCCTCCTCGGTTACAGGTGCCAGTTCGCTCCAATAGGGTTTGAGGCATGACAAAAGTGGTATCAGAGAAGTTTATCCTAGTGAGTCTATAAAGCCGTGTCTACGTAGAGTTTTGTTTATCGGTGTGTCGTGCACCGCATCTATAAATAGGAGGCTATGGAAATTTAGGAATTTTTTCTTTTCTTCATGTCTTAGATCATACGATAGAGCCTATATTGTATATGAAGTCATAGTTCACCACTAAATCCATTTGTTTCTCTTATTATAGTAATGATGCCGGTTACCAGAAGCAAGAATACCGGTAAGCAAGTAGATATAGCTGCCGGAGAGGGGACTAGTAAGTCACCAACTATACTAGCTAATCAAAGTGAGGCTCCAGCTGAGCATCCATCAGAAAATTCCTCCACTCCGGAAGAAATAAGGAGGGGAACTATATCCCCAGAGCCACCTATTAATGCTGTTGATCAAGATCTTAGAAATGCAGTACAACTTTTGACTCGTATAGTTGCTGGGCAAGCTCGAGGGAAAGTCATTCCTACCACGGGTCCAAGTGGTACAAATAGGGCGGATAGCCTTCGAACACAGGATTTTCTTAAGATGGATCCTCCTACTTTTACTGGATCAAATCTTAACGAGGACCCACAAGACTTTATTGATCAAATTCAAAGGGCCTTAGATGTTATGCATATAATGGGTAGAGAGATAGTAGAGTTAGCAGTGTATAGATTTAAAAGGGCTATATATTGGTACGGGGACTGGAAATGATCTAGGGGTATTGACGCACCCTAGCTACTTGGAAAGAGTTCAAAGAGGCATTTCTTGATCATTATCTTCCATTTGTGATTCGTCAGGCCCGTGCAGATATGTTTTTAAATCTTTGTCAGGAGAATATGAGCATAAGGGAGTACAGTTTTCGATTTAATTCCTTATCGAGATATGATCCTAATGTTGTAGCTACTATGGATGATAGAGTTCATCAATATATGGATAGGCTAGATCCATGTCTGGTTAGAGATTGTACAATTACCACTTTAAACAAAGATATAGACATAGCTAGGATCTAAGCTTTTGCATAGAAAATGAAAGATCAGAGGCAGAAAAGAAGAACACAGGAATTAAAAAGAGGATATTCCAAGAGGGCCAGATCTACAGGGCAGCTCATGGCATCCTAAGGAGGGTTTAGACCACAATTTTCTGCTAGACCACCTAGGCCATTATCCTCTTATTCTGCAGCAAGTGCCCCACCACAGTTCTAAAGGTCCAGAGGAAATCAATTTGGGCACAAAAGTGAGAGTCAAAGTTCGCGGATAGTAGGGTACCAAGGGCAAGGGAATATGAGCCAATTAAGACCTCCTCGAGAGCCATACAATAAATGTGGAAGGTATCATTTGGGTGCATATTGGCTGGGGACCAATGTTTACTTTTGGTGCGGTATGTCGGGGCATATGATGAGAGAATGCCCATGAAGGGGCATAGGGGGTATAGCACAACCTACGGGGTCATTTGATGCATCATCATCATCGATTCGTTATCCAGGAAGGGGTGCACAACCAATGGGTCGTGTTAGAGGTGATAG
The DNA here is from genome assembly GCF_002878395.1 of Capsicum annuum. Lineage (NCBI taxonomy): Eukaryota > Viridiplantae > Streptophyta > Magnoliopsida > Solanales > Solanaceae > Capsicum > Capsicum annuum. Next base: position 690,310 of record NW_025825704.1, on the reverse strand, counting down.
AGGAGCCACGAGTTCTAGCGGGGATCAAAATCGTACATATGCTCTAGCGGATCGACAGAATTTAGAGGCTTGCACAGATGTGGTTACGGCTACGTTGTCTATCTTTTTATTCGATGTATATGCCTTAATTGATCCCAGTTCTACATTATCTTATGTTACTCCATTTGTTGCTGGAAAGTTCGAAAGAATACCCGAACTGTTAGTTAAGACATTTGAAGTGTCCACACTAGTTGGGGAATCTATTATAGCTAGAAGGGTTTACCGAAACTGCATAGTAACTATTTGTGGTCGTGATATAATGGCTGATCTTATGGAGTTAGAAATGGTAGATTTTGATGTTATAATGGGTATGGACTGGTTGGCGTCTTGTTATTCCACAATTGATTGCTGCATGAAAAAAGTATATTTCCATTTTCCAAATAAATCAGTCCTTGAATGGAAAGGTGAAATTGGCGCACCAAGTGGTAGATTTATTTTTTATTTTAAGGCAAGAAAAATGATTTCCAAGGGATAAATATATCATTTAGTTAGAGTAAGGTTTACACAAGCGGAGCCACCAACTCTTCATGTTGTTCCGGTGGTAAATGAATTTTCTAATGTATTTCCTGAAGATCTTCCAGGTTTGCCTCCTGAACGAGAAGTAGAGTTTGGTATTGATGTAATACCAGGCACCCAACCAATCTCCATTCCTCTGTATAGAATGGCCCTAGAAGAATTACGATAATTGAAAGACCAATTGAAAGACTTGCTAGAGAAGGGATTCATAAGGCCTAGTATGTCCCCCTGGGTAGCACCAGTGTTATTTGTGCCCAAAAAGAATGGCTCGCTGAGGATGTGTATTGATTATCGGCAATTGAATAAGGTGACTATTAAGAATAAATATCCTCTCCCAGGAATTGATGATTTATTTGATCAGTTACAGGGCGCCAAGTGTTTTTCTAAGATTGATTTGAGGTCAGGTTACCACTAAGTGAGGGTCAAAAGAAGGATATACCTAAGACAGCTTTCCGAACATGGTATGGTCATTATGAGTTTTTAGTTATGTCATTTGGGCTAACAAATGCACCCACATCTTTTATGGATTTGATGAATGGGGTGTTTAAGCCATTCCTGGATATATTTGTGATAGTTTTTATAGATGATATTCTAGTTTATTCTAGATCAGAAGAGGACCATGCCAATCACTTACGACAGGCATTGCAAACTCTTAGTGATTGTAAGCTTTATGCAAAGGTCTCTAAATGTGAGTTTTGGTTAAAGTCGGTGGCATTTTTGGGTCATATTGTATCTAGTGAAGGGATAAGGTTGATGCTCAAAAGATAGAAGCTGTGAAGAACATGCCAAGGCCCAGAACGCCTACGGAGATTCATAGTTTTATCGGGTTGGCCGGTTATTATAGAAGGTTTGTTAAAGGCTTTTCTTCCATTTCAGCACCCTAAACCAAGCTAACCCATAAAGCATCCAAATTCTAATGGAATGATGCCTGTAAGAAGAGTTTTCAAGATTTAAACAACAACTTGATTTCTACACCCGTGTTGGTACTTCTAGAAGGCACCTAAGGGTATATAGTGTATTGTGATGCTTCTAGAATTGGTTTAGGATGTGTATTGATGCAGCATGGTAAGGTAATAGCATATGCTTCTAGACAATTGCGGCCACATGAGAAAAATTATCCTACACACAATCTTGAGCTGGCAGTAGTTATTTTTGCTTTAAAGATATGCGCCACTACTTATATGGGTTTCATGTTGATATATATGCCGACCATAAGAGCTTTCAATATATTTTTAATCAGAAGAATCTAAATTTAAGGCAACGGAGATGGCTTGAACTATTAAAGGACTACGATGTTAATATCTTGTACCATTTAGGAAAAGCAAATGTGGTAGCTGATGCGTTAAGTAGTAAGGCTATGATGGCACCTATAGAAAGGCAAGGGATGATTAAAGATATTCAATAGTTAGATAGTTTGGGAGTGTGCCTTCTTGAAACTCCGGATAAAGAGCTTATCATACATAATGCTGCGGAATCTTCATTAATAGCTGAAGTAAAAGAGAAGCAATATGCAGATCCTATTTTATTACATCTTAAGGAGAACGTTTAGAGTGGTGCGACCAAGGCATTTGAGCTTACATGAGAAGGAGTACTTCAGTTCCAAAACCAATTGTGTGTGCCGTATGTACACGGGCTAAGAAAGAAGTTTATGACAGAGGCACATTGTTCAAGGTATTACATTCATCCAGGATCAACCAAAATGTATCAGGATTTGAAAGATATGTATTAGTGGAATGACATGAAGAAGAGCATTGCAGAATTTGTAGCTGAAAGTCCAAATTGTCAAAGAGTTAAAGATGAGCACCAATAACCCGAAGGTTATATGCAATGCATTGATCTTCCAAGCTGGAAGTGGGACATGATCAACATGTATATGGGTGATTGTTGATCGTCTTACCAAATCTGCACATTTTCTACCAATTAGGACCACTTACATAGTTGAAGAGTATGCGAAGCTGTACATTAAAGAGATAGTTCGATTACATGGAGTGCCAATCTCTATTATATCAGATCGGGGAACCCAATTTACCGTAAACTTTTGGAAGTCTTTTTAGAGGTGTTTGGAAACACAAATGAAGTTGAGTACAGCTTTTCACCCTCAAATAGATGGACAAGCAGAACGTACCATCCAAACACTTGAAGATATGCTACGAGCTTGTGTAATAGATTTTAAGGGCAACTGGGATGATCATTTACCTCTTATTGAGTTTGCCTAAAATAATAGGTATCATTCAAGTATCAAAATGGCACCATATGAAGCTTTATATGGAACAAAGTGTAGATCACTAATAGGATGGTTCGAAGTGGGTGAAACTCTTTTGTTCGGACCGGATCTTGTTTATCAATCCATAGAGAAGGTTAAAGTAATTCAGCAACGACTGAAAATAGACCAAAGTCGACACAAGTAATATGCGGATAGTAGAAGGAGAGAGCTAGAGTTTTCTATAGGTGATTGGGTATTTTTGATGGTGTCACCAATAAAAGGGGTAATGAGATTTGGCAAGAAAGGGAAGTTGAGTCCATGTTATATAGGCCCGTATAAGATCACTCGAAGGTTTAGACAAGTTGCATATGAATTAGAGCTACCCCAAGAGCTCTCATCAGTATATTCGGTATTTCATGTGTCAATGCTTCAAAAGTGCATTAGAGATCCATCATATATCACTTCTGCTGAGGATGTGCAAGTTGCGGAAGATCTTACCGATGAGGAAGTGCCTATAGCTATTCTAGATCGCCAAGTTAAGAAGATGAGAAATAAAGAGATAGCATCGGTGAAAGTAAGTTGGAGAAATCATCAAAGGGAAGAAATTACATGGGAAGCTGAGAAAGAAATGAAATCTAAGTACCCTCATTTGTCAAAGGTGAAGAGGAAGTTCAAGAAACGGAGTTAGAACGTTAACAAGAATGTTTTTTTAATATATGAACAGTATTTATGTGATGATGTTAATGCTAATGATGGACTTGAACTTGTATCGGTTGAATAACTACGCTAACATTTGAGGACGAACGTTCTAAAGCGGAGAAGGATGTAACACCCCGTATTCAAGTACATGTATTGGCGTATTCAAATACGCGTATTGGTCTTATTTATATGGAATTAATTTTTTTTATTTTTTTTATACTGAAATTTGCCCGTCGATGGTTCCATGCAAAGGTTATTAAATAAGCTTTCCAACGATATAAAGATTTCCAAAAATGGATGGGTTTTGGATATAACCAAGCACGTTTGAAACTATAAAATGGTGACCGGGATATTTGGGAATAGAAAATGTGCAAGAAAATTTCCTACACACAAACTACTAAGGCTAGCCGAATTTTTGGGTCAACTTCGATTGATCATAACTCCCTTAATATAATGAATTGGGAGATCTTCGATCTATGAAAAGAAATATCTTTGAGTATTCTTTCCAATGCAACTGGTTTCATCCAAATCCAATGTCTGAGTAAGGAGTTATAATCATTTTACTTCAGCCTATCAAAATAGATTTTTAGGGTCAACTTTAAACAACCATACCTCCTTGTACAGGACGAACTGGGTGGCCTACTTTATATGAAATGAAATCCCTTTGAATTATCCTTCTAATGATACCAATTTCACCTAAATACAATATCGGAGCAAAGAGTTATGCTCGATCTACTTTAGCTTACCAAAATAGTCCACCAAAGGACAGATTTGACATTATTTAAATTTTAAAGGCATTTTGGACATTTCCTATTATAATATGGATGGGAATATGTGTATATGTACATGTATATGAGTTAAAGAACTCATTTTCATCATCAATCATTGAGAAAGAACAAACCCTAGCCAAATTTGACCTTTAAATTACTTTTGATTCAACTGTAGAAATTCCAAAGTAATCCGATAACTGCGTTTGTCATCTCGAGAGTTTCGAATGGCATATATTATTTTTGCAAATAGGATTGCATAATCAAGAGGTTAATTCTAAGGTATGAATATTGTTTACCTTTGTTATTTTCCATATGTATATGTGTGATAGAGGATTATATGTATTGGTTGTTATTGAAAGGTGATGAAAATAGTGTTATGGAATATATTGCATGGTTTGGTTGTATTGAATTGTGGAAGGTAGATATGGTAATTGAGTTATGGAAGGTGGATATGGTGATATACTATTGAATTGATGATTATTTATGTCTATGGCTCAATTTGGTTTAATGGATTGGTTGGAAGGATAAATGAATCCAAAATTGATATTGGAGGATGTTGTATGAATATCCATGGCATGTGAATGTTATTGGAATTTAAGAGGGTTAAAGTGATACCCTTTATGGTTTTATTAAGTCTTACTAATTAACCACTAGGTTGGTGAATTCAAATAATTGAATTGTGACCTCTGGTCGTTTATAGTAGATTGCTATGTATGTTTCTTGTAGATAAGTAATCCAAAAAGACGTGAAGTCCATTTGAGACTAGTGTTGAAGGTTGACAGTCAGGTATGTAAAGCATACTCTACACTATATCTTTGGCATGAAAGTGAACAATTGTTCTATTAAGAAAGTTTCCAAAGATATTCAGTAACATGTGATCCATAATGGTTTTGTATGATGTCCTATGTTACCAATGAACTTGTTTCCACCCTATAAGATGTCAAGACATTCCAATACTTACTTGTTTTCCAAATCTTACATGTTTATTGCACTAATGAATGTCATAAGGTATCCGGTTACTCAAACAAGATCCATGTGCTATTAATGACTCCAAAATGTTTCATTGATATACCAATACGTTCCTACTTCATTGTTATGGCATTGATGAATCCAAAACACTTCATTGATGTGCTAATAAGTTCTTACTTCATTATTATTGCATTGATGGTCTATTTATATGTCTCTTATTGATGTATCATTTTTTCAAAGTATCAAAAATGTGGTGGCGACCGAAATAACAATCTCAAAGATTAATTGAACTAAGTGACGGAAGTTCTCTCCTATCGGGTGGTATCCCAGGGGCATAAGCCTACCATGGGTCGATCCCTATTTATATGTTTATGGGTGGTATCCCAGGGGCATAAGCCTATCATGGGTCTATCCCAGTTGATATGTACTAGAGGCAGCCTAATGGTCATAGTACAGTATAGTAATAATTACAAAGATGATAAGAACGAAGGTAAAGTGGTTGAATAAATACAATGTACAGGTTGTCACAAGTTCTAGTAAGTGTGGTCCACTCCTATTATAATTTATTCACTTATTTCTGATTTCTGTTGAGCTCCTATATCATATGTGATTATCTACACCATTACATACTCAGTATAAATTTTGTACTGACGTCCCCCACGGGGGACCTGCATTTTATGCTGCAGGCACAAGTACCTTAGCTCATACACCGTACAAGTAGGAGCTCATATCCAGCTGCTTTTGGTGAGCTCCAATTTATTTTGGGGTTTTTCGTGTCATATCCAGTCACTTTAGGTATTGTATAGAAGTTAGTTATATGGATGGGTGTGTCCCAACCTTAGTTAAACTCTGTGCATTATCTAGAGGTTTTGTAGACCTAATGTACAGTCAAGGTGGTGTTTTGATAATAGACGTGATCGCTCCAACGGCCAAGTATTGTATATACATATATATGTGTGTTCGAGCTTATAAAGGTGATAATTTCCTTTTATATGCGACATGATGCTGTCTGAATTTCGGGTTATCATAGTGGTATGCATGGGAAGTATAAGGTTATGAGCTGGTTCTCCCGGGCCTCCTCGGTTACGGGTGCCAATTCGCCTTAATAGGATATGAGGCTTGACAAAAGTGGTATCAGAGAAGTTCGTCCTAGTGAGTCTACAGAGCCGTGTCTACTTAGAGTTTTGTTTATCAGTGTGTCGTGGACCGCATCTATAAATAGGAGGCTATGGACATTTAGGAATTGTTTCTTTTCTTCATGTCTTATATCGTGCGATAGAGCCTATATTGTATATGAAGTCATAGTTGACCACTGAATCCATTTGTTTCTCTTATTATAGTAATGATGCCGGTTACCAGAAGCAATAATACCAGTAAACAAGTAGATATGGCTATCGGAGAGGGACTAGTAAGTCAACCACTATACCAGCTAATCAAAGTGAGTCTCCAGCTGAGCATGCATCAAAAACTTCCTCCACTCTGGAAGAAATAAAGGGGAGGAGAACTATATCCCCAGAGCCACCTATTAATACTGTTGATCAAGATCTTAGAAATACAGTGGAAATTTTGACTCATATAGTTGCTGGGCAAGCTAAATGGCAAACCATTCCCACCACGGGGCCTAGTGGTACTGATAGGGCGGCTAGGCTTCGAACACAGGATTTTCTTAAGATAGATCCTCCCACTTTTACTGGATCAGATATTAACAATGACCCACAAGACTTTATTGATCAAATTCAAAATGCCTTTGATATTATGCATGTAACGGGTAGAGAGACAGTGGAGTTAGCGGAGTATAGATTTAAAGAGAAGGCTATATATTGGTACGGGGAATAAAAATGATCTAGGGGTATTGATGCACCCCCAGCTACTTGGAAAGAGTTCAAAGAGGTATTTCTTGATCATTATCTTCCATTCGAGATTCGTCAGGCCCGTGCAGAGCAATTTTTAAATCTTCATCAGGGGAATATGAGCATGAGGGAGTACAGTCTCCTATTTAATTCCTTATTGAGATATGCTTCTAATGTTGTAGCTACTATGTATGACTGAGTTCATCAATATATGGATAGGCTAGATCTATATCTAGTTAGAGATTGTACTATTGCCGCTTTGAACAAAGATATGGACATAGCAAGGATCCAAGCTTTTGCACAGAAAATGGAAGATCAGAGGCAGAGGAGAAGAACACAGGAATTAGAAAGAGGATCTTCCAAGAGGGCCAGATCTATAGGGAAGTTCATGGCATCCCAAGGAGGGTTCAGACCACAGTTTTCTGCTAGACCACCTAGGCCATTATCATCTTATTCTGCAGCTAGTGCCTCACCACAGTTCTAAGGGTCCAGAGGAAATCAATTTGGGCACAAAAGTGAGAGTCAGAGTTTGCGGATAGGGTTACCAAGGGAAATGGAATATGAGCCAATCGAGACCTCCTCGAGAGCCATGTAATAAATGTGGAAGGTATCATTTGGGGGTATGTCGGCTGGGGACCAATGTTTGCTTTTGGTACCATATATCGGGGCATATGATAAGGGAATGCCCACGAACGGGCATAGGGGGTATGGCATGACCTATGGGGTAATTTGTTGCATTATCATCATCGATGCCTTATTTAGAAAGGGGTGCACAATGAATGGGTCGTGTTAGAGGTGATAGAGGAGCCACGAGTTCTAGTGAGGCTCAAAATCATACGTATGCTCTAGCGGATCGACAGAATTTAGAGGCTTCCCCAGATATGATTATGGGTACGTTGTCTATCTTTTTATTTGATGAATATGCCTTAATTGATTCGGGTTCTACATTATCTTATGTTACTCCATTGGTTGCTGGAACGTTTGAAAGAATACCCAAAATGTTAGTTATTTTATTTAAAGTGTCCACACCGGTTGGGGAATCTATTATAGCTAGAAGGGTTTACCGAAACTGCATAGTAACTATTGTCACAAGTTCTAGTAAGTGTGGTCCACTCCTATTATGATTTATTCACTTGTTTCTAATTTCTATTGAGCTCCTATATCATATGTGATTATCTATAGCTTTACATACTCAGTACATATTTCATACTGGCGGCCCCTACGGGGGACCTGCATTTTATGTTGTACGCACAGGTACCTTAGCTCATACACCGTACAAGTAGGAGCCAGGATAT
>NW_025825704.1:680901-681869 GCF_002878395.1 Capsicum annuum | reverse complement strand
TGGTTGGGGAATCTATTATAGCTAGAAGGGTTTACCGAAACTGCATAGTAACTATTGTCACAAGTTCTAGTAAGTGTGGTCCACTCCTATTATGATTTATTCACTTGTTTCTAATTTCTATTGAGCTCCTATATCATATGTGATTATCTATAGCTTTACATACTCAGTACATATTTCATACTGGCGGCCCCTACGGGGGACCTGCATTTTATGTTGTACGCACAGGTACCTTAGCTCATACACCGTACAAGTAGGAGCCAGGATATCCAACTACTTTTGGTGAGCTCCAGTTTGCTTTGGGGCTTTTCGTGTCATATCCAGTCACTTTTGGTATTGTATAGAAGTTAGTTATATGGTGGGGTGTGTCCCAACCTTTGTTAAACTCTGTGTATTGTCTAGAGGCTTTGTAGACCTAATGTACAGTCAAGGTGGCATTTTATTAATAGACGTGATGGCTCCAACGGCCAAGTATTGTATATACATATATATGTGTGCTCGAGATTATACAGGTGATTATTTCCTTTTATATGCGACATGATGCTATCCAAATTTTGGGTTGTCATAGAGGTATGCATGGGAAGTATAAGGTTATGAGCTGGTTCTCCCGGGCCTCCTCAGTTACGGGTGCCAGTCTGCCCCAATAGGATTTGAGGCGTGATAGGTACCCATAGCTTGTCCTTACCAGTGGCGTGATATTGACACCCTTCTAATTGGGGTTACAGATTAGACCCCAATACCGCTATAATAGATAATTAGGGGCATGTCGTTTAGATGGCTACTTACCATAATTTTAGTCTTAGTCTCAGTAATAGAACTTAGATATTTCTATAAATTTTAGGGCGATCATATACAGTTAACTAAGATATAGTATGGAACTTAGCTAGTTCCATCAGATTTAGGACTGTCAGATAAAATCACTCGTGTTATTAGTTATATTAGTTATCAGAACTCATATTATCAGTATTCAG
>NW_025825704.1:665241-677901 GCF_002878395.1 Capsicum annuum | reverse complement strand
ATGTTGTTTGATGTTTGGGATTTGAATTAAGAGCAAGAAGAATTATAATCCCTCTCATGTTATAAACCCTTTTGTTTTTATATATTATGAATTATTCAATCTCATACTGAGAAGTATGTTACAAATGTCATTACTATTGTTTAAATTTTGATATTAATTATGAATTGAAGAGAGGAAGTTTATTATTTCCATAAAGGACAAGTGATGATTTTAAAGAGTTGCATGGTTTGTCACAAAATACTTAACCACTACATGTCTGATGAAATATTGAAAAAAGAAAATCTCTGCATAGTTTGAAATACGTTTTCAAAATAACAACTCTCTTGTATAGTCTGATTGATTTGGTGGTCCAAATATTGTTTTTCTTGGAAAGAGTTGTAACTTGATAATGTATTGCTGAGAAATATGACTTCCAAGTCCTGGTATGACGATACCAAATAGATGAATGCCATAGCAGATTTGAACAGACTAAAGTATAAATTTTACTCAGATTTTTAGATTATGAATTCAGAAAGATGCATGTTAGAAAAGGTTAAAAATGAGCTTAAAGAGAGTTAGATGGTTACCCGAAGAAAGTACGAGTTGAAAGACTCTATGCTAGAAATCATAATTTGCCTACACGAGATTATGGTACCTTACTTTGTGATCTTGTGTACCTTGATTTATGTCATCCCAATTTGGTACTATGGTTAGGATCCCTGCTTTGTGATCTTGTGCACTACCATGACATATTGATTTGATTGGGGATTTTGGCACCTTGTTGTGTGATCTTGCATTTCCCTCTATAGATACTCTAATCCCAGTGGAAAACTTGGATTGGGGGCTTGGCCACTCAGTTAAGGGCGGATTCCATATAGCCCATCGAATTATAGTTGAACGCCCCAAATCTGGTACCTAAAATACTACACAGTGTTGATGACCCCGAAGACCACAAGCAAACCCATGACTGATATCGATTCTTATACACTGAATAATATACGGTATATATATACATTGAAAAATATGGAATAGAATCTATAAGGACATAAATTGTCTAAATTGGTATAAGACACCATAGCACAAAACGTCAGTACTTTGAATGTACTGGTATGCAAGTGAGGTAGGTTGAATTCAAGGGGTTCATATGCCTGAACAATACTAGCTGACTAAATAATATGAATGTGAGAATATATGCATGAATACGTAACTGAATCTGACATCATAAAAGGACTGAATATTGAGTTTTGACTATTGCATTTACTAATAACATGGATTTACTGATATCTGAGTACATAAATATTGGGATACTAAATAACTAAGTCTATTGAAATTGATATCTGGGTAACTAATAAGTGAGAAACTAATACTGAATTACCAAATACAAAGGGACTAATAATATGTTACTGATATATAAGTAATTATTGATGACAGTTCTGATTATGAAGAACTGGTCTGGTTGACTGTATCTGACAGTCCTAAAACTGAATACTGATAATATGAGTTCTGATAACTAATATAACTAATAACATAAGTGACTTTATCTGACAGTCCTAAATCTGATGGAACTAGCTAAGTTTCATACTATATCTGAGTTAACTGTATATGATCGTCCTAAAATTTATAGAACTATCTAAGTTCTATTACTGAGACTAAGACTAAAATTATGGTAAGTAGCCATCTAACCGACATGTCCCTAATTATTTATTATAGCGGTATTGGGGTCTAATCTGTAACCCCAATTAGAAGGGTGTCAATATCACGCCACTGGTAAGGACAAGCTGTGGGTAACTATCATGCCTCAAATCCTATTGGGGCAGACTGGCACCCGTAACTGAGGAGGCCCGGGAGAACCAGCTCATAACCTTATACTTCCCATGCATACCTCTATGACAACCCAAAATTTGGATAGCATCATGTCGCATATAAAAGGAAATAATCACCTGTATAATCTCGAGCACACATATATATGTATATACAATACTTGGCCATTGGAGCCATCACGTCTATTAACAAAATGCCACCTTGACTGTACATTAGGTCTACAAAGACTCTAGACAATACACAGAGTTTAACTAAGGTTGGGACACACCCCACCATATAACTAACTTCTATACAATACCAAAAGTGAATGGATATGACACGAAAAGCCCCAAAGCAAACTGGAGCTCACCAAAAATAGTTGGATATCCTGGCTCCTACTTGTGAGGTGTATGAGCTAAGGTAACTGTGCCTACAACATAAAAGTTAGGTCCCCCATAGGGAAAGCCAGTATGAACTATGTATTGAGTATGTAAAGCTGTAGATAATCACATATGATATAGAAGCTCAATAAAAATCTGAAACAAGTGAATAAATCATAATAGGAGTGGACCACACTTACTAGAACTTGTGACAATAGTTACTATGCAGTTTCAGTAAACCCTTCTAGCTATAATAGATTCCCCAACCGTTGTGGACACTTTAAATGGAATAACTAACATTTTGGGTATTCTTTAGAACGTTCCACCAACCAATGTAGTAACATAAGATAATGTAGAACCGGGATCAATTAAGGCATATACATCAAATAAAAAGATAGACAACGTACCCATAACCATATCTGGGGAAGCCTTTAAATTCTGTCGATCCGCTAAAGCATACGTACGATTTTGAGCCTCGCTAGAACTCGTGGCTCCTCTATCACCTCTAACACGACCCATTAGTTGTGCACCCCTTCCTAAATAAGGCATCGATATGATAATGCAACAAATTACCCCGTAGGTCATGCCATACCCCCTATGCCCGTTCATGGGCATTCTCTTAACATATGCCCCAACATATGGTACCAAAAGCAAACATTGGTCCCCAGCCGACATGCCCCCAAATGATACCTTCTACATTTATTGCATGGCTCTCGAGGAGGTCTCGATTGGCTCATATTCCCTTTCCCTTGGTACCCCTATCCGCAAACTCTGACTCTCACTTCCGTGCCCAAATTGATTTCCCCTGGACCCTTAGAACTGTGGTGGGGCACTAGCTGCAGAATAAGAGGATAATGGCCTAGGTGGTCTAGCAGAAAAATGTGGTCTGAACCCTCCTTGGGATGCCATGAACTTCCCTATAGATCTGGCCCTTTTAGAATATCCTCTTTCTAATTCCTGTGTTCTTCTCCTCTGCCTCTGATCTTTCATTTTCTGTGCAAAAGCTTAGATCCTCGCTATGTCCATATCTTTGTTCAAAGTGGCAATAGTACAATCTCTAACTAGATATAGATCTAGCCTATCCACATATTGATGAACTCAGTCATCCATAGTAGCTACAACATTAGAAACATATCTCAACAAGGAATTAAATCAGAGACTGTACTCTCTCATGCTCATATTCCCCTGATGAAGATTTAAAAATTGCTTTGCACGGGCCTGACGAATCTCGAATGGAAGATAATGATCAAGAAATACCTCTTTGAACTCTTTCCAAGTAGCTGGGGGTGCATCAATACCCCTAGATCATTTTTATTCCCCATACCAATATATAGCCTCCCCTTTAAATCTATATGCCGCTAACTCCACTGTCTCTCTACCCGTTACATGAATAACATCTAAGGCATTTTGAATTTGATCAATAAAGTCTTGTGGGTCATTGTTAAAATCTAATCCAGTAAAAGTGGGAGGATCTATCTTAAGAAAATCCTGTGTTCAAAGCCTAGCCGCCCTATCTGTACCACTAGGACCCGTGGTGGGAATGGCTTGCCATTTAGCTTGCCCAACAACTATACGAGTCAAAATTTCCACTGTATTTCTAAGATCTTGATCAACAGTATTAATAGGTGGCTCTGGGGATATAGTTCTCCTCCCCTTTATTTCTTCCAGAGTGGAGGAAGTTTTTGATGCATGCTCAGCTGGAGCCTCACTTTGATTAGCTGGTATAGTGGTTGACTTACTAGTCCCTCTCCGACAGCCACATCTACTTGTTTACTGGTATTATTGCTTTTGGTAACCAGCATAATTACTATAATAAGAGAAACAAATGGATTCAGTGGTCAACTATGACTTCATATACAATATAGGCTCTATCGGACGATCTAAGACATGAAGAAAAGAAATAATTCCTAAATGTCCATAGCCTTCTGTTTATAGATGCGGTCCACGACACATCGATAAACAAAACTCTAAGTAGACACGGCTCTGTAGACTCACTAGGAAGAACTTCTCTGATACCACTTTTGTCATGCCTCATATCCTATTAAGGCGAACTGGCACCCGTAACCGAGGAGGCCCAGGAGAACCAGCTCATAACCTTATACTTCCCATGCATACCTCTATGACAACCAGAAATTCAGACAACATCATGTGGCATATAAAATGAAATAATCACCTTTATAAGCTCGAGCACACATATATATGTATATACAATACTTGGCCCTTGGAGCGATCACGTCTATTATCAAAACACCACCTTGACTGTACATTAGGTCTACAAAACCTCTAGATAATACACAGAGTTTAACTAAGGTTGGGACACACCCATCCATATAACTAATTTCTATACAATACCTAAAGTGACTGGATATGACACGGAAAACTCCAAAATAAATTGGAGCTCACCAAAAGCAGCTGGATATGAGCTCCTACTTGTACAGTGTATGAGCTGAGGTACTTATGCCTGCAACATAAAATGCAGGTCCCCTATGGGGGACGTCAGTACAAAATTTATACTGAGTATGTAATGCTGTAGATAATCACATATGATATAGGAGCTCAAAAGAAATCGGAAATAAGTGAATAAATCATAATAGGAGTGGACCACACTTACTAGAACTTGTGACAACCTGTACATTGTATTTATTCAATCACTTTACCTTCGTTCTTATCATCTTTGTAATTATTACTGTACTGTACTGTGACCATTAGGCTGCCTCCAGTACATATCAACTAGGATAGACCCATGATAGGCTTATGCCCCTGGGATACCACCTATAAACATCTAAATAGGGATCAACCCATGGTAGGCTTATGCCCCTGGGATACCACCCGATAGGAGAGAACTTCCGTCACTTAGTTCACTTAATCTTTGAGATTGTTATTTCGGTTGCCACCACATTTTTGATACTTTGAAAGAATGACACATCAATAAGAGACATATAAATAGACCATCAATGCAATAACAATGAAGTAAGAACTTATTAGCACATCAATGAAGTGTTTTGGATTCATCAATGCCATAACAATGAAGTAGGAACTTATTGGTATATCAATGAAATATTTTGGAGTCATTAATAGCACATGGATCTTGTTTGAGTAACCGGATACCTTATGACATTCATTAGTGCAATAAACATATAAGATTTGGAAAACAAGTAAGTATTGGAATGTCTTGACATCTTATAGGGTGGAAACAAGTTCATTGGTAACATAGGACATCATACGAAACCATTATGGATCATATGTTACTGAATATCTTTGGAAACTTTCTTAATAGAACAATTGTTCACTTTCATGCCAAAGATATGGTGTAGAATATGCTTTACATACCTGACTGTCAACCTTCAATACAAGTCCCAAATGGACCTCACGTCTTTTTGGATTAGTTATATACAAGAAACATATATAGCAATCTAGTATTAACGACCAAACGTCACAATTCAATTATTTGAATTCACCAACCTAGTGGTTAATTAGTAAGACTTAATAACACCATAAAGGGTATCACTTTAACCCTCTTATACTCCAATTACATTCACATGCCCTGCATATTCATACAACATCCTCCAATATCAATTTTGGATTCATTTATCCTTCCAACCAATCCATTAAACCAAATTGAGCCATAGACATAAATAATCATGAGTTCAATAGTATATCACCATATCCACCTTCTATAACTCAATTACCATATCTACCTTCCACAATTCAATACAACCAAACCATGCAATATAGTCCATAACACTATTTTCATCCCCTTTCAATAACAACCAATACATATAATCCTCTATCACACATATACATATGGAAAATAACAAAGGTAAACAATATTCATACCTTAGAATTCACCTCTTGATTATGCAATCCTGTTTGCAGAAATAATATGTGCCGTTCGAAACTCTCGAGATGACAAATACAGCTATCGGATTACTTTGGAATTTCTACAGTTGAATCAAAAGTAATTTAAAGGTCAAATTTGGCTAGGGTTTGTTCTTTATCAATGATTGATGATGAAAATGAGTTTTTTAACTCATATACATGTATATATACACATATTCCCATCCATAATATAATAGGAAATGTCCAAAATGCCTTTAAAATTTAAATAATGTCAAATCTGTCCTTTGGTGGACTATTTTGGTAAGCTAAAGTAGATCGACCATAACTCTTTGCTCCGATATTGTATTTGGGTGAAATTGGTATCATTGGAAGGATAATTCAAAGGGATTTCATTTCATATAAAGTAGGCCACCAAGTTCATCCTGTACAAGGAGGTATGGTTGTTTGAAGTTGACCCTAAAAATTTATTTTGATAGGCTGAAGTAAAATGAGTATAACTCCTTACTCAGACGTTGGATTTGGATGAAACCAATTGCATTGGAAAGAAGACTCCAAGATATTTCTTTTCATAGGTCGAAGATCTCCTAATTCATTATATTAAGGGAGTTATGATTATTCAAAGTTGACCCAAAAATTCGGATGGCCTCAGTAGTTTGTGTATAGGAAATTTTCTTGCACATTTTCTATTCCCAAATATCCCGGTCACCGTTTTATAGTTTCGAACGTGCTTGGTTATATCCGAAACCCATCCATTTTTGGAAATCATTATATCATTGGAAAGCTTATTTAATAACCTTTGCATGGAACCATCGACGGGCAAATTCCGGTATAAATAAAATAAAAAAAATTAATTCCATATAAATAAGACCAATACGCGTATTTGAATACGCCAATACACGTACTTGAATACGGGGTGTTACATCCTTCCCCGCTTTAGAATATTCATCCTCAAATATTAGCGTAGTTATTCAACCGATACAAGTTCAAGTCCATCATTAACATTAACATTATCACATAAATACTATGCATATATTAAAAAAACATTCTTGTTAATGTTCTAACTCCGTTTCTTGAACTTCCTCTTCACCTTTGACAAGTGAGGGTACTTAGATTTCATTTCTTTCTCAGCTTCCCATGTAATCTCTTCCCTTTGATGATTTCTCCAACGTACTTTCACCGATGCTATCTCTTTATTTCTCATCTTCTTAACTTGGCAATCTAGAATAGCAATAGGCACTTCCTCATCGGTAAGATCTTTCGCAACTTGCACATCCTCAGTAGAAGTGATATGTGATGGATCTCCGATGCACTTTCGAAGCATTGACACATGAAATATCGAATGTACTGATAAGAGCTCTTGGGGTAGCTCTAATTCATATGCAACTTGTCTAAACCTTGGAGTGATCTTATACGGGACTATATAACATGGACTCAACTTCCCTTTCTTGCCAAATCTCATTACCCTTTTTATTGGTGACACCATCAAAAATAACCAATCACCTATAGAAAACTCTAGCCCTCTCCTTCTACTATCCGCATATTACTTGTGTCGACTTTGGGCTGTTTTCGGTCATTGCTAAATTACTTTAACCTTCTCTATGGATTGATAAACAAGATTCTGTCCGAACAAAAAAGTTTCACCCACTTTGAACCATCCTATTAGTGATCTACACTTTGTTCCATATAAAGCTTCATATGGTGCCATTTTGATACTTGAATGATAACTATTATTTTAGGCAAACTTAATAAGAGGTAAATGATCATCCCAGTTGCACTTAAAATCTATTATACAAGCTCGTAGCATATCTTCAAGTGTTTGGATGGTACGTTCTGCTTGTCCATCTATTTGAGGGTGAAAAGCTGTACTCAATTTCATTTGTGTTTCCAAACACCTCTGAAAAGACTTCCAAAAGTTTGCGTTAAATTGGGTTCCCCGATCTGATATAATAGAGATTGGCACTCTATGTAATCGGACTATCTCTTTAATGTACAGCTTTGCATACTCTTCAACTATGTAAGTGGTCCTAATTGGTAAAAAATGTGCAGATTTGGTAAGCCTATCAACAATCACCCATATACATGTTGATCTTGTCCCACTTCTATCTTGGAAGATCAATGTATTGCATATAACCTTCGAGTTTTTGGTGCTCATCTTTAACTCTTTGACAATTTGGACATTCAGCTACAAATTCTGCAATGCTCTTCTTCATGTCATTCCACTAATACATATCTTTCAAATCTTGATACATTTTGGTTGATCCTAGATGAATGTAATACCTTGAACAATGTGCCTCTATCATAATCTTCTTTCTTAGCCCGTGTACATACGACACACACAATTGGTTTTGGAACTGAAGTACTCCTTCTCATGTAAGCTCAAATGCCTTGGTCGTACCACTCTGAACATTCTCCTTAAGATGTAATAAAATAGGATCTGCATATTGCTTCTCTTTTACTTCAGCTACTAATGAAGATTCTGCAGCATTATGTGCTATAAGCTCTTTATTCGGAGTTTCAAGAAGGCGAACTCCCAAACTATCTAACTGGTGAATATCTTTAATCATTCCTTGCCTTTCTATAGGCGCCATCATAGCCTTACTACTTAACGCATCAGCTACCACATTTGCTTTCCCTAGATGGTACAAGATATTAACATCATAGTCCTTTAATAGTTAAAGCCATCTCCGCTGCCTTAAATTTAGATTCTTCTGATTAAAAATATATTGAAAGCTCTTATGGTCAGCATATATATCAACATGAACCCCATATAAGTAGTGGCACCATATCTTTAAAGCAAAAATAACTGCTGCCAGCTCAAGATCGTGTGTAGAATAATTTCTCATGTGGCCGCAATTGTCTAGAAGCATATGCTATTACCTTACCATGCTGCATCAATACACATCCTAAACCAATTCTAGAAGCATCACAATACACTGTATACCCTTAGGTGCCTTCTGGAAGTACCAACACGGGTGTAGAAATCAAGTTGTTTAAATCTTGAAAACTCTTCTCACAGGCATCATTCCATTAGAATTTGGATGCTTTATGGGTTAGCTTGGTTAAGGGTGCTGAAATGGAAGAAAAGACTTTAACAAACCTTCTATAATAACCGACCAACCCGATAAAACTATGAATCTCCGTAGGCGTTGTGGGCCTTGGCATGTTCTTCACAGCTTCTATTTTTTGAGCATCAACCTTTATCCCTTCACTAGATACAATATGACCCAAAAATGCCACCGACTTTAACCAAAACTCACATTTAGAGAACTTTGCATGAAGCTTACAATCACGAAGAGTTTGCAATGCCTGTCGTAAGTGATTGGCATGGGACTCTTCTGATCTAGAATAAACTAGAATATCATCTATAAAAACTATCACAAATATATCCAGGAATGGCTTAAACACCCCATTCATCAAATCCATAAAAGCTATGGGTGCATTTGTTAGCCCAAATGACATAACTAAAAACTCATAATGACCATACCATGTTCGGAAAGCTATCTTGGGTATATCCTTCTTTTGACCCTCACTTAGTGGTAACCTGACCTCAAATCAATCTTACAAAAACACTTGGCGCCCTGTAACTGATCAAATAAATCATCAATTCTTGGGAGAGGATATTTATTCTTAATAGTTACCTTATTCAATTGCCGATAATCAATACACATCCTCAGCGAGCCATTCTTTTTGCGCACAAATAACACTGGTGCTCCCCAGTGGGACATACTAGGTCTTATGAATCCCTTCTCTAGAAAGTCTTTCAATTGGTCTTTCAATTATCGTAATTCTTTCGGGCCCATTTTATATAGAGGAATGAAGATTGATTGGGTGCCTGGTATTACATCAATACCAAACTCTACTTCTCGTTCAGGAGGTAAACCTGGAAGATTTTCAGGAAATACATTAGAAAATTCATTTACCACCGGAACAGCATGAAGAGTTGGTGGCTCCGCTTGTGTAACCATTACTCTAACTAAATGATATATTTATCCCTTGGAAATCATTCTTCTTGCCTTAAAATAAGAAATAAATCTACCACTTGGTGTGCCAATTTCACCTTTCTATTCAAGGACTGATTCATTTGGAAAATGGAAATATACTTTTTTCATGCAGCAATCAATTGTGGAATAACAAGGCGCCAACCAGTCCATACCCATTATAACATCAAAATCTACCATTTCTAACTCCATAAGATCAGCCATTGTATCACGACCACAAATAGTTACTATGCAGTTTCGGTAAACCCTTCTAGCTATAATAGATTCCCCAACTAGTGTGGACACTTCAAATGTCTTAACTAACAGTTCGGGTATTCTTTTGAACTTTTCAGCAACAAATTGAGTAACATAAGATAATGTAGAACTGGGATCAATTAAGGCATATACATCGAATAAAAAGATATACAACGTAGCCGTAACCACATCTGGGCAAGCCTCTAAATTCTGTCGATCTGCTAGAGCATATGTACGATTTTGAGCCCCGCTAGAACTCGTGGATCCTCTATCACCTCTAACACGACCCATTGGTTGTGCACCCCTTCCTGGATAAGGAATCAATGATGATGATGCAACAAATGAACCCATAGATTATGCCATACCCCCTATGCCCCTTCATGGGCATTCTCTCATCATATACCCCGACATACCACACCAAAAGCAAACATTGGTCCCCAGCCGACATGCGCCCAAATGATGCCTTCCATATTTATTGCATGGCTCTCGAGGAGGTCTTAATTGGCTCATATTCCCTTGCCCTTGGTACCCCACTATCCGCGAATTTTGACTCTCACTTTTGTGCCCAAATTGATTTTCTCTGGACCCTTAGAACTGTGGTGGGTCACTCGCTGCAGAATAAGAGGATAATGGCCTAGGTGGTCTAGCAGAAAACTGTGGTCTAAACCCTCCTTAGGATCTCTGCCTCTGATCTTTCATTTTCTATGCAAAAGCTTAGATCCTAGCTATGTCCATATCTTTGTTCAAAGTGGTAATAGTACAATCTCTAACCAGACATGGATCTAGCCTATCCATATATTGATGAACTCTATCATCCATAGTAGCTACAACATTAGGATCATATCTCGACAAGGAATTAAATCGAAGACTGTACTACCTCATGCTCATATTCTCCTGACAAAGATTTAAAAACTTATCTGCACGGTCCTGACAAATCACAAATGGAAGATAATGATTAAGAAATGCCTCTTTGAACTCTTTCCAAGTAGCTAGGGTGCGTTAATACCCCTAGATCATTTCCAGTCCCCGTACCAATATATAGCCTCCCCTTTAAATCTATACACTGCTAACTCTACTTTCTCTTTACCCATTATATGCATAACATCTAAGGCCCTTTGAATTTGATCAATAAAGTCTTGTGGGTCCTCATTAAGATTTAATCCAGTAAAAGTAGGAGGATCCATCTTAAGAAAATGCTGTGTTCGAAGGCTAGCCGCCCTATTTGTACCACTTGGACCCGTGGTAGGAATGACTTTCCCTTGAGCTTGCCCAGCAACTATACGAGTCAAAAGTTGTACTGCATTTCTAAGATCTTAATCAACAACATTAATAGGTGGCTCTGGGGATATTGTTCCCCACCTTATTTCTTCCGGAGTGGAGGAATTTTCTAATGCATGCTCAGCTGGAGCCTCACTTTGATTAGCTGGTATAGTTGGTGACTTACTAGTCCCCTCTCCGGCAGCCATATCTACTTGCTTACCGGTATTCTTGCTTCTGGTAACCGACATCATTACTATAATAAGAGAAACAAATGGATTTAGTGGTCAACCATGACTTCATATATAATATAGGCTCTATCGCATGATCTAAGACATGAAGAAAAGAAACAATTCCTATTTATAGATGCGGTGCACGACACACCGATAAATAAAACTCTACGTAAACACGGCTTTGTAGACTCACTAGGATAAACTTCTCTGATACCACTTTTGTCACGCCTCAAATCCTATTGGAGCAAACTAGCACCTGTAACCGAGGAGGCCTGGGAGAACCAGTTCATAACCTTATACTACCCATGCATACCTCTATGACAACCCAAAATTCGGACAGCATCATGTCGCATATAAAAGGAAATAATCACCTGTATATGCTCAAGAACACATATATATGTATATACAATACTTGGCCGTTGGAGCCATCACATCTATTAAGAAAACACCACCTTGACTGTACATTAGGTCTACAAAGCCTCTAGATAATACACAGAGTTTAACTAAGGTCGAGGCACACCCCAACATATAACTAACTTCTATACAATACCAAAAGTGACTGGATAGGACACCAAAATCCTCGAAGCAAACTGGAGCTCACCAAAAGCAGCTGGATGTCCTGGCTCCGACTTGTGTGGTGTATAAGCTGAGGTACCTGTTCCTGCAACATAAAATACGGGTCCCCCATTAAGGACGTCAGTACGAAATATGTACTGAGTATGTAAAGCTGTAGATAATCACATATGATATAGGATCTCAATAGAAATCAGAAACAAGTGAATAAATCATAATAGGAGTGGACCACGCTTACTAGAACTTGTGACAACCTGTACATTGTATTTATTTAATCACTTTACCTTCGTTCTTATCATCTTTGTAATCATTACTGTAATGAACTGTGACCATTAGGCTGCCTCCAGTACATATCAACTGGGATCG
>NW_025825704.1:657861-665141 GCF_002878395.1 Capsicum annuum | reverse complement strand
TGCGAAATATGTACTGAGTATGTAAAGCTGTAGATAATCACATATGATATAGGATCTCAATAGAAATCAGAAACAAGTGAATAAATCATAATAGGAGTGGACCACGCTTACTAGAACTTGTGACAACCTGTACATTGTATTTATTTAATCACTTTACCTTCGTTCTTATCATCTTTGTAATCATTACTGTAATGAACTGTGACCATTAGGCTGCCTCCAGTACATATCAACTGGGATCGACCCATGATAGGCTTATGCCCCTGGGATACCACCCATAAACACATAAATAAGGATCGACCCATAAAAGTCTTATGCCCCTGGGATACCACCCGATAAGAGAGAACTCCCGTCACTTAGTTCTATTAATCTTTGAGATTGTTATTTCGGTCGCCACTGTATTTTTGATACTTTGAAACAATGTTACATAAATAAGAGACATATAAATAGATCATCAATGCAGTAACAATGAAGTATGAACTCATTGGCACATCAATGAAGTGTTTTGGAGTCATCAATGCCATAACAATGAAGTGGAAACTTATTGGTATATCAATGAAATGTTTTGGAGTCATTAAAAGCACATGGATCTTGTTTGAGTAACCGGATAACTTTTGACATTCATTAGTGCAATAAACATGTAAGATTTGGAAAACAAGTAAGTATTGGAATGTCTTGACATCTTGTAGGGTGGAAACAAGTTCATTGGTAACACAGGACATCATACAAAACCATTATGGATCACATGTTGCTGAATAACTTTGGAAACTTTCTTAATAGAACAATTGTTCACTTTCATTCCAATGATATGGTATAGAGTATGCTTTACATACCTGACTGTCAACCTTCAATACTAGTCCCAAATGCGATCAAACGTCACAATTCAATTATTTGAATTCACCAAACTAGTGGTTAATTAGTAAGCCTTAATTACACCATAAAGGGTGTCACTTTAACTCTCTTATACTCTAATTACATTCACATGCCATGCATATTCATACAACATCCTCCAATATCATGTTTGGATTCATTTATCCTTTCAACCAATCCATTAAACCAAATTGAGCCATAGACATAAATAATCATCAATTCAATAGTATATCACTATATCCACCTGCCAAAACTCAATTACCATATCCACCTGCCATAACTCAATTACCATATCCACCTTCCACAATTCAATACAACCAAACCATGCAAAATAGTCCATAAACCTATTTTCATCACCTTTCAATAACAACCAATACATATAATCCTCTATCACACATATACATATGGAAAAGAACAAAGGCAAACAATATTTATACCTTAGAATTCACCTCTTGATTATGCAATCCTATTTTCACAAATAATAGGTGCCATTCGAAGCTCTAGAGATGACAAACACAGTTATCGGATCTCTTTGGAATTTCTACGGTTGAATCAAAAGTAATTTAAAGGTGAAATTTGGCTAGGGTTTTTTTTTCTCAATGATTGATGATGAAAATGAGTTTTTGAACTCATATACCTGTATATATACACATATTCCCATCCATAATATAATTGGCAATAACCAAAATACCTTTAAAATTTAAATAATGTCAAATCTGTCCTTTGGTGGACTGTTTTGATAAGCTAAAGTACATCAACCATAATTCTTTACTCCGATATCAGATTTGGGTTAAATTATTATCGTTTGAAGGATAATTCAAAGGGATTTCATTTCATATAAATTAGGCTACCCAGTTCATCCTGTACAAGGAGTTATGGTCGTTTTAAGTTGACCCTAAAAATCAATTTTGATAGGCTGAAGTAAAATGAGTATAACTCCTTACTCAGATATTGGATTTGGATGAAACCAATTGCACTGGAAAGAAGACTCAAAGATCATTCTTTTTATAGGTTTTACATCTCCTAGTTTATTATATTAAGGGAGTTATGATCATTCGAATTTGACCCAAAAATTTGGTTGGCCTCAGTAGTTTGTGTGCTGGAAATTTTCCTGCACATTTACTATTCCCAAATATCCCGGCCACCGTTTTATAGTTTCGAATGTGCTCATTATATCTGAAACCTATCTGTTTTTGGAAATCTTTATATCGTTGGAAACTTTATTTAATAACCTTTGCATGGAACCAACGACGGGCAAAATTTGGTATAAATAAAATAAAAAAAATTAATTCCATATAAATAAGACCAATACATGTACTTGAATACGCCAATACATGTACTTGAATATAGGGTGTTATAGCAACCCTCATTTGATAGTTTCCCGAAAAGTAAATGGTAGGACCCTCATCTGATAGTGCTTATCCACCTAATCAACTCTTATCTGATAGTGTCAATGTCTTAACCTATGTTGGCTACATAGTTCTGGAATAAAAGGATGAATTCTAAGAATCACACCCTCACCTGAAAGTGTGTGTTCCCATCCTTAGGTTCACTAGGTGCTAATTCTACTCCTATTTGAATAGATACTGAACATGATTTATTGAACTAAACTGATACTAATGGTATTGTTTAGTTGAGCTGAACTGAGTTTACTGAGTTTCATTGACTGACGGAATGCTATTAAGATCTGAGATTGACTGAGAGTACTGAAGTTACTGAAATTACTAGGAATACTGGACTACTGAGATTACTGAGATTATTGAGTTTACTGAGTAGGACTAAACTGATAGATACTGAATGTACTGAGTTTTCTTGTGTTATATAACTAACTGAATTCTACTGGTCATGTCTTGACTAAGAGTATCCTGAAAAAATGACATGGCTCTAGGCACATAGCTAAATTATTGAGTACAAGTACCCCCAGGACTCGATGGAAGGAAACTGACAAAGAATGATTTTCTTGAATACATACCTGACATCAATAATACATAGTAATAATTTGGGGATTTCATGAAGCACTTACATGTCGTAATCTTATACATGGGAAAAGTAGCAAATAATCATGGCTTAATGACATACTTCTAATATCATGAACGCTTTATCAAGCAAGCATAATGCATAATCAATTTTTGGGGAGTCATATTGAACATGAGTAATTGGCATGCATTTATCATATAAACCACAATTGAGTCATTATTCATAATTTCTACTATGCTATACATGTCATCAAACACCTTTCATGCACAACTTAAGGCATAGGTTAAATCATCAAATTTCATATCATAACCAACTAAATTCATGAGTTTCAACTTGCATACGAACATAGTTTCATGAATAACACATAAGGATTCTAACTTGGGAATATTACAACCATAATCTCATGAACATGATCAACCCACAACATAAAAATAACAATTCATGATTTAAAATTGGATTCTTGAGCTTCATGGATCAATGGGATCCATGTACGAATACTGTGCATATCTTAGTTGGAAAATCTTTGAAGATTCATGGTGGAATTTCTTGATATTGGATCCTCAATTGAAAACCCAAGCTTGTTCTTGAGAGAAATTGATAGAAACCAAGTATATTTGGTGTAAATAGGGATGAATTACGTGTTTATGGGTATATATATATGAGTGGAGAAGGACCAATTTATCCTTGAAGACGCAAAAGTAAAATGCAGCAAAATTTTAGACCAAGGCTATAGCCTGGGCGGCGCCTTGCTAGTCCCATGGCAGGACCAGGGCGGCGCCTTGCCTGGAGCCTTGGAAAACCTAGGCGGCATCATCCTTGTACATAGGAGAAGTTGGGCGGCGCCCTACAAGCGCCTTTAGCTACTAGTTCAGGCACCCAAACATGCCATAAATGGATTCTGAAAATTCTGAAACTCACTCGGAATGTACTACTAACTTACCCCATGGCAACGCAACTTCAGAATTAAAAAATGGAGGTCGGGAAGGTTATGAAATAAATCCCCGAAGTCCAAAGGTTCAAGATGAGATTAAGTGTAGAACACTTCGGTAAAATTTTCTAGGTGTTGGACCTTATAAAGAGATTTAAGGGGTGTAATGAGTTAATTTTTGATGCAAGACTTTGTGAGGTCTTTCAATATCTCCCCCTTGGGAATATTCAGCCTCGAATGAGACTGATTGAGAGGGGAGAAAAGATAAACTAACGTACATACAGAACATGAGCAACTGGAACATTATTTCATGACTGACATGACTGATAACTGAATATACCATACTGAACATGCATATCTAATGCATGGATAACTGATTCATGAATGTTTGACTGAGTGTTCTGATGAACTGAGTTTCTCTCATTGAGAATGCTTATCTGATGCATAATTACTTGACTGAACTGATATATGAATTCATGAATGAATATGTAAATGTTAATAGATATCAAGTCTGTAATGGAAATTTGAGCATGAACTGAGTACCAAGTTCGTAATGGTAGTTTGAACATGGAACTAAGTTCAACAAAAACCCCATTACATAACTTAGAATACTAATGAACCCATATCATATTAGAAGTATGCATGAATGGGAGCATAGGAACATAACTGAGACTGAAATGTGCTGAATGAGATGAATTCTGTGAACTGAATTGAGTCTTGAATGCATGGCGTACAACTGGGGTTGGATCTTGAGGGTTAAATTATGAGTACCCCTTACTCCAAACTGGATTCATTACATAAGAAAAGAATGGAATATTTAAGTCATGAAAGTTTAGGGGTGCATAGTATATCTCCCCTTTGGGACACTAGATGCCTTGAGAAATACTTGCTTAGTTGAGCTGTTGAGAAAAACTGAGGTGATGCACAAGGAACCTAGAATTTGAGTGATAACTAATTATATGAGATCTGAAAATAAGGTATGATACATGAACTAAGCTGAGCTTGCATCTATCTGATTGGTTTATCTTAGAATGGTTACATTCTTTCATGAGATTTTGACTAGAGTGCATAGCTGGGGACATGGAAACTAAATTGTATGAATTTTGTCTATATAAGGTAGCTGAGTAAGAATATGATAACCTGATTGAGATTCGATAAGATAACACCCATGAACATCATCTAAGAATAAGTGACTAAGCCTCTTGTACTGTAACTGAGATTACTGAAAAAATTTATGTGGGTGTTGAGCATGAATACACAAACATACTGACTTATCTGATTAACTAAATAGCTGATAGCTGAATACTAGTATGTAAGACTGAGTTGTACTTAGTCTGAATAGTAGGACTGGGGTTGTTGAATATTATGCATATGAGAAAGAGACTAACTGAGTGACATGAGGTTGAATTCGTGAAGACTATATTATCTGATAATGTAAGACCAAGAGTTTAACTTAATTCTAAAAGAGTTTGTAAGCTGAGGTACTAAAATACTGATAGCTAGATAAATGATAACTGTATGCTATGGTCAAGCAAACCTGAAACTGAACTAAGTTATTGATATGATTACTAGATTGAGACTGTGACTGAGACTATAACCAAGACTGTAACTGAGACTCATACTAGAACTGAATACTTAATTCTAATAGCTAAGTGACTGATATCTGGGATTACTGATAACTAAATACTGATAACTATGGTTTAAACTGATTCTGAAGTACTTAAGGACGAGACTAAAGACTGATTTCTGAGTACTGAATACTGAAACTAGAACTTAGAGGGTAACTAAATTTGGATGGATGCATGACGAGGACTGATATAGATCAAGGATCTGAATGTATATTCGCACTTTGAATTTTTCCCAACTTCTAAATAAAAGCCCTTTATAGCGATTTTCTTGCACACTTATCATGATATTCAAGCTTATCTTTATAACTACACCCTTGTGCAAAGTAAGCATTCAATAATCTCCTCTCAACATAAATCATTTACTCTCTCTCATCTATGAAACTACTCATCACTACACTATTTTTATAAGGAGAATTTACTAAAAGGTTAAATTAGGAGGGCCTAAACTAGGAATGGACACTAACTGAATCTGACACATGACTGAGGCCTGAGGAATGAAATATCAACATTATGGATTTACCAAAAAGTTCTGAACTGAGAATATACATGACATATCCTAGATTTAATGGATCGGTAGGAATGTATCTTGAGTCATGGAAGATGTGTATACTATAAAGCATAGCATTTGTACATAAGTCATAAGCTGCATGACCTGAGTTTGGAGTTTTTCTGCACTCGTGGGACATGATTTGTAATGCTGAGGGGAATATAACTGAACTCCTTATGCTGGGATTTTAAAGTGCACATAATCTGTGGAAATGACATGAAATTAAGCTGTGTTCATAGAACTAATTTGTACTGCAGGGTGAATTAGGACCCCTTATACTGGGAACTGAAATAGTACATAATTTATTGGAAAATGCATAAGGATAATTCGTGACCATAGAGCTGGAACGCAAGGCTTGAGTGGATTTCGTGATAACTGAAGTATAGAACTCTACATGAGAAGAGGATGGGTCGAGAATCATCTTCCCTTACTGCTATTCTATACATACTGGCACTACTACTGGAATCTAAATGTCTGATTTAGTCGCTTGATCTATTATCTCCCCCTTAGCTTAAAGCCATCATCATAAGTCTATGAACACTTCACTAAACTCTAAACTGAACTACAATAATCATCACATAATTACACTCTGTTCGTTACATGCTTGTCGTACTAAACACATCATCTACTTTTGTTTCCTTATATACTGCTAACATCACATCCACACCTTCAAGCCTAATTTTATGTCAATAAACTTAAATTCTTTCTCGCACTGTTCAAGCCTAATGATTTACTTTCGTACAACTATCCCCATCAATAAATAATCTATTTAATACGGATAATATTATCCCAACTCTAATACTGCTAAACTCCTGGGTTCATGCTTCTAACTCTACCCATATGTTATTATAGAATTCTTAGAATGTATCTGATGGAATATCTAAATTCGAATTCATGAAGGATTTGTCATGATAATGAATGAAATCTGTACAACTCTGGAACATAATGGGACCAATGGGATACTTTCAAAGTTGTGGCTAATCCCATAACTGTCTGGGGGGACTGTTTAAGAAATTTCTACATTTAGGACATTGAGCCCCTCTATTTTTGTTACCTTGAAAGTAAGGTAAAGTTGATATAAGTGAAACATTAGGATAATCTACATGATTTTCTTAGAGAACTTTTCTGTAGCATGATCTGAGACATGAAAGAAAGGAAAATTATCTTAAAATATTTCATAGCCTCCTATACATAAGCTTGGTGCACAATACACCCATGTACAAGACTCTACTACATGCGACTTTCAGACTCCTAGGACACTATTAAACCTTAGGATCTTATACCTAGCTTATAACGCTTCGAATTTGGTACCCAAAATTCTACACGATGCTCA
>NW_025825704.1:595323-654861 GCF_002878395.1 Capsicum annuum | reverse complement strand
GCTTATAACGCTTCGAATTTGGTACCCAAAATTCTACACGATGCTCACGACCTCAAAGGACTATAAGCTAAACCATGGCTGATATTTCTTCTAGTACACTACATCATATACAATATATATATACATACACTGAAAATATACAATAGAAGTTGTAATGGTACAATCAATACCAAAATAAATCTGAAGTAACTGTCCAACATATTGTAGTTTGAAAGCCTTTAAACTGTCTAAAGAAGGAGTTAATGGGACATATCCCTAACTAACTCCATCTACTAAAATGAATAAGCACTAAAAGAATGACATAATCAAATAATAACATCCTCGATTGATGAGGACACATTACTAACTCTGCCTATTCAAATCTAGAATGCTATTGACACTTTGGATCTTATGCTCTTAAACCTATGGTATAAGACACCATAGTGCAAATGCATCAGTACTTTGAATATACTGGTATGCAAGTGAGGCAGGCTGAATGCAAGGGGTTTATATGCATGAATAACACTAGCTGACTGAATGATTTTTCACATCGTGATAGGAATGAATATTGAGTTCTGACTATTAAGTCTACTGATAACATATATTTACTGATATCTGAGTACGTAAATACTTGGATACTGAATAACTAAGTCTATTGAAATTGATATCTGGGTCACTAATAAGTGAGAAACTGATACTTTATTACTAAATATCGAGGGATTGATACTATGTTACCGATATATGAGTAACTATTTTTGACAGTTCTGATTATGGAGAACTGGTCTGGTTAACTGTATCTAACAGTCCTGAACTAAATACTGATAACATGAGTTTTGATAACTAATATAACTTATAACATGAGTGACTATATCTGATATTCCTGAATCTAATGGAACTAGCTGAGTTTCGTACTGTATCTGAGTTGACTATATCTGACAGTGTTGAAATCTGTAGAACTATCTGAGTTCTATTACTGAGACTGAGACTGAGATCAAAACTTTGGAAAGTAGTCATCTAACTGGTATGCCCCTAATTAGATATATAGTTATATTGGGGTCCAATCTGTAACCCCAATTAGAAGGGTGTCAATACCGCGCCATTGGTAAGGACAAGCTATGGTAATCCTCATTTGACAGTTTCCCTAAAAGAGAATTATGGGCCCCTTATCTGATAGTGCTTATCCACCTCATCAACCCTCATCTGAAAGTGCCGATGTCTTAACCTATGTTGGCTACATAGTTCTAGAACACAAGGATGACTTTTAAGAATCACACACTCATTTGACAGTGTGTGTTCCCATCCTTGGGTTCACTTGGTGCTAATTTCTAATCCCATCAGAATAGACATTGAACATGATTGACTGAACTAAACTAATACTAATGATATTGTTTAGATGAGCTAAACTGAGTTTACTAATTTTTGTTGACTGACAAAATGCAATTTAGATCTGAGGACCTACTAAGAGTACTGAAGTTACTAAGATTACAAGGAATACTGGACTATTGAGATTACTAAGATTACTGAGTTTACTGAGTAGGACTGAACTGATAGATACTGACTGTACTGAGTTTTTCTATGTTATATAACTCACTGAATTCTACTGATCATGGCTTGACTGAGAGTATCTTGAAAACCTGACATAGCTCTAGGCACATAGCTAAATTGTTGGGTATAAGTACCCACAGGACTCAATGGAAGAAAACTGACAAAGCATGATTTTTTTGAATACATGATTCACATCGATAATACATAATATCATAAGTTGGGGATTTCATGAAACACTTACTATTCATAATATTATACATGGGCAAAGGATAAAATAATCATGGCTTAATGATATACTTCTAATATCATGAACACTTTATAAAGCAAGCATAATGCATAATAAATTTACGGGAGTCATATTGAACAGGAGTAATTGGCATCCATTTATCATATAAACCATAATTGATTCATTATTCATGATTTCTACTATACTAGGCATTTCACCAAAAACCTTTCATGCACAACTTAAAGCATAGGTGAAATCATCAAATTTCATATCACAACAAACTAAATTCATGGGTTTCAACTTGCATACGTACATAGTTTTATGAATAACACATAAAGATTCTAACTTGGGAATTTTACAATAATACTCTCATGAACATGATCAACCCACAACATAAACATAACAATTCATGATTTAAAATTGGATTATTGAACTTCATGGATGAAAGGGATCCATGAATGAACACTGTGCATACCTTAGTTCGAAAATATTTAAAGATTCATGGTGGAATTTCTTGATCTTGGATCCTCAATTAAAAACCCTAGCTTATTCTTGAGAGAAATTAAGAGAAACCAAGTATATTTTGATATAAATGGGGCTGAATTACGTGTTTATGGGTATATATATACGGGTGGAAAATAACCAATTTATCCTTGGAGACACGGAAGTAGAATGGAGTAAAATTTTAGACCAAAGCTATAGCCTGGGTAGTGCCTATCTTGTCCCATGGAAGGTCCAGAGCTGCGCTTTTCTTAGAACCTTGGCTAACCTGGGCGGCGCCTTCTTTGTATATGGGAGAAGTTGCGCGGGGCCCTACAAGCACCTTTAGTTATTGGTTCGGGCACCCAAACATGCCCAAACGGATTCTGAAAATTTGAAACTCACTCGAAATTACTATTGACTAGCCCCATCATAACGCAACTTGAAAATCAGAAAATGGAGGTCGAGAAGATCGTGAAACAAATCTCTGAAGTCCGAAGGTTCAAGATGAGATTAAGTGTTGTATACTTGGCTAAGAACTTTTAATTCTTGGACCTTATAAAGAGATTTAAGGGGTGTAATGATTTGGTTTTCAATGCAAGATTTTGTAGGATCTTAATAAAGATTGTAGGGTGTACGATCTAGCTCAGAAGTAAAATAAATAATGGTATTTCATCTATAGAATTGTTTTGAACATCATTTGAAGCTGCCAATGTGTTTTAAATTATTTCATGCATAATGTTTAATAGAATGCTCTCACTTATGTTGTATAAAAGTACATTATTTTTTATTGCTTTGCATACCAGTATAATTGTATTTACCCCCTATATTTTAGGATTTGAGGAACTATCCTGGGGTCCTATTAAGCAGTAGAGTTATTTGGTTAAAAGTTGTAGCTAGTAGCCTCCCTTATTTTGGAAGGCCTACTTATGAGCTATTGTTATTTTATTTTGATTTGTGGTCTGACAGGGAGCCTAGTCCTAATTTTTTTTAGACATATGTTGGGTTTTATAATGTTAGAGATTTTGCATAAGGGTGCCATAGGTTTTGACTATTAAGAATTCTTTCCAAATTGTTCAAGTGTTATGATATTGACCATGGTTCTATTTTGTTATGCTTTTTCGTAAATTCTTTATGCAGAATAAATATTGTACATGATTACCAGACATAAAAGAGGCCTGGGTCCCAGCTTAGGTTATGACAAACTTAGTATTAGAGCACTATTCATGGTCCTAGGGTGTTTGTAAAATTGCATCCGCTAGAGTCCTATTTATGGGTATGTTGCACGCCATACTTATAAGTAGGAGGCTACAAGGCATTTAGGAATATTTTTCTTTCTTCATGTTCTATTTTGTGATATGAAGTAAGAATGTTCCTTTTCATACTCTAGTTTGTACTATGGTGTCGTCCATAAGAAAGTAAAGTTATCCCAATTCTCTTCCTACTCTGATGTTCTTAGATATGTCTTATTGTTGAGGTGATTCAAGTGCATAATCTTAGAATCTAAATGATGTGGTCCTTTCTGAATTAGTAATGAATGATTATGAAATTGCACAAAGACTTAAAAGGAGTCCATAAATTCTTTAAAGAGTATTGATTTAAGTATATATCCCTGTATACATCAATTATGTATTTGAGCCAGATGTATGAAGTATATTCGGTCTATTTCAAAATTCATATTTCATAAGTCATGCTTAAGGGTAGTGATATATGTGAGAATATTAGAAAAATATTTCCACTAAGAAATAATATGTACTAAGGTGTCATGCCCTATTGGTAGTAAGATGATTTCGAAGTTAGTAATATGATTTCACATGCTTAGAAGTCAGAACGAGTGTGAAATTTGTGTAAGGAAGATAGTTTAGTTGTGTAATTATTGATAGAGAGATGGGTTGCCATTTCATAGTGACAGAATAATATGGTAGCAATATTTGTAGGTTGTACGGTAGTTTGTGAAGGAAGTGGATGACTAAGATTATTATTTATTCAGTATAGGAAAAGTGCTTAGAATTGATAGCAATAGTGATTGTAGCAATCATATATAGGTGGTAAACAAAAAAGGGTAGATTCGCGAACAAGTTTCAAGTATAGGCTAACTTGGGGGAAAACTTAGTGATGTTTAAGAAATTTGAAATTTGTCAAAATGTATGCATGGGTAAGTAGATTTAATGTGAGAAAGTATAATATGTTGATAAGATTGAAATGGGTTATATTATAAGATTAAGATTGAAAATCCCTATTATATGATGTTACCCCCCTTGATTGTCTTTTCTCTGGTCGTTGTAAACTAGTACTACACATGAGAAGTATGTAGCGGGTTTTAAGATGTCATAGTGATGTCATGGATGGGATATGATTGTAGATATTAATTAAGTGATATGAGGTATTTGAGTTAATTTCCCAATTTTATGGGCTAGTGTAGTATATGATATGTTTCATCGGTCTTATATGATTGGCGTTATTTGGCAATAGGATGTAAAGTGTAGTGGAGGAAATAGTAGCTTAAGATTGTTAATATGTGTCTTGTGGAAAGGAATTAGTGGGCTTGATAAAATATTTGAAATAACCTAGGTTGGAAACTTATGGAATAATGAGTGGATAATTATGATATATATATATATGTATATACACGAGACTAATATTATAAAGATGAATTGTGGTTGAGTCAGTAAGTGGATAAGAGCGTGGGTAAAGGAGAATAAGCTGACCCCCAGGTAGCATGTTGTTAGATAAAGTTTTATGTGCATAAGAGTTTTCGTACCTAGTTCTCATTCTTGAATTTATAGTATGGGGAAGACTAAGTAGTTGTTTTGTGATGTTCTATAGAGTTGAATTGAGGAAATATAAGTAGACGGTATGCGCCTTTGGGATAGTTTTACAAATTTTATTATGTTGTAGGTTATGTGATTAATGGTCTAATATTAGAGTGTTAAGTAGTGGAGAGTGGATTTTTTTGTGTATTAAGGAGTGAGGATGGGTATGCTCATGAGACTATTAGTTGTAGGTTGATAGCTATAAAGGATAACAAAATTTAGAGTAGCGTTCTGGGAAATCAATACCTTTGGAGCATAGTTAAAAATGGGGAGTTTAGCATTTATGTGTATGGTGGTACCCCATTATGTGGAGAGTTGTGGCTATAGATTTAATGAAGGGATATGTCTTCAAGTCTAGGATGTAACTTTGAGCTAAAGGGGAGATGTTGAATTATAGTGGTTCCCAAATTTTCACCTATTCATGATGCTCATGCTCGGGTCCCTCAATGATCTTCCAAATTTTAGTGTGATGATGGTTGTGGAAGCGCAGTAGTGTGTTTGATGGGGGGGGGTTAGATGTTTTTGAAGATGAAAATTTTGATGTGATTTCTTGAGCTAAGGTTATAGGAGCAAAGGAAAGAAGGATATGAACTTTCATTACGTGAGATAGTTAAGAAGGAGTTATGTGGCAAAAATCTTAGTGTGAAAGGTTGAGTTGGCTAGTCTTAGTGGGAAGATCCATGAAGTGGGTGTAGTATTGATAGGCTTAAATTTTGTGATTGGGGAAAAATATAAGCCAATAGGTTATGTGGTTGGTTCTCCTAGATTTTAAACTCGAGTGTGTTTGATGGTGGTGAAAAGGTGAAGTAATTTTCTTAATGAGGTATAGAGTATAGGGTCCCGTAGCTAAAGATAGCACCTCTTTCCTCTGAATTAGGCTTCAAGATAAAAGTACCATGCAGTGGGACTCAAACTCGTGTGGTTAGATGTATATTGGGACAATTGTAAGTTGGAAATAATGAGGCATGTAAATTATTGTTTGGGGGGTAGACAAGTAGTGTCTCTAAGTTTATGTCTTTTCGTTGTATCTTGTAAGGTGGATAATGTTTTCTATTCTTATGTCCCATGAGAATCTCATCTCATGTCTTGTAACAGTATTAATCAGGCCGAGGATTCTTAGAAAAATTCATGTCTTACAAAGTTTTGATCATGCCCCATAAAACAAATGCCAAGATCATGTCGACGTCAAGTTTCGTTATCTTATGTTTCGTGCTTACACGTTTCCCTAAGGGTTATCATAAAGCTTGTTGGCTTCCTTCGCATATTTTGTTAAGGAGAAATGTTCAATGCGATGTTACATTCTTTATTCTACACTTTTAGAGCTTCAAAAAGTTCCTACCCATCATTATGATCCCAAGGGGGAGATAATGTAACACCCCGCAGTTTTGGGCTAAATTTTGAACCATCCTTTCTACGAGTATAGACCCAAACCCAATAATTCTTTATTAATATAAGTGTGATTATAAATCCTATATTATGTGAATACATTTGAATAGTTAATTGAGGTCACAAAAATCCCCAAACTCAAAGATGAGTTGAAAACTCTTCTATTGATTAAGTTTTCATGAATGTCTAAAATTGAGTCAACTTACATCGACCATAACTTCTTGTATATATTGATTCTGAGGGCCTACTATATATCAATCAAAAGGTCTTCGAGTCCTCTTTCAAATGCAACTAGTTTCACCTTAATCTAACATAATAGTAGAAAGTTATGCTTATTTTATTTTGAAGTGTCTGTCTATCAAAATGTGACGACCCATCAGCCCTAGTCGTCATCCTAGGGAAGTAAGTGGTAAAATCCATCCCAAAAGTGACGACCTAAGTAAGGACCTATAACCTAAATGATGGGTTATTAACCATGATCGTCAACTGATGAAAAACTGTGATTTCTTTGATTTCCTTAGGGGTATTTTGGTCTTTTCTTCACCCTAAAACCTACTCCAAGAATATAAATTGTATCCTAAGCATTATAATCCATTTTAAAATTAGTTTTAAACATCAAAATTCTCTCTTCACTCTCAAATACAAGATCAAACTAGGGTTTCCTCCAAGAACAAGAAATCAAGAAAAATCAATCTTTAAGTCCAAGATTTCCAAGGAACAACTCAAGATTCGACTTCTACTCTGTAAACCAAGTAATCTAAGGTACGTGGGGTTTTCATAAACTACATGGGCATGGTTAAATAATTTTAATTATGTTTAAATATTGTGAAATCATAAATTTACAAAAGGGTTTTGAATGTACATTTACAATTTCGCATTGCGAATCCTTCTTGACAATAATGTTTTGGTCTTGAGGCCTTACACCTAAACTCAATTTTGTTTATTTATATATAAGTATATATATATATATGTATACGTGTGGTTTGATGTTTGGGATTTGAATTGAGAGCAAGAAGAATTATAATCCCTCATGTTATAAACCCCCTTGATTTTATATGTTATGAATTATTCAATCTCATACTGAGAAGCATGTTACAAATGTCTTTATAGTCGTTTAAGACTTGATATTAATTATGAATTAAAGAAAGGGATTTTCTTGTTTATATAAAGGAGAAGTGATGATTTTAAAGAGTTGAGTGGTTTGTCACGAAATATTTGACCCCCACATGTTTGATGAAATGTTGAAAAGAGAGAATCTCTGCGTAGTTTGAAATACATTTTGAAAATAAGAACCCTCTTGCATGGTTTGATTGATTTTGTGGTCTAAACATTGTTTTTCTTGAAAAAAGTTGTAACTTGATGATGTATGGCTGAGATATATGATGTGGAAGTCGATACCAAACAGATGAATGCCATAGCAGATTTAGATTAGACTAAAGTACAAATTTTACTCAGATTTTTAGATTATGAATTTAGAAAGATGAATGTTAGAAAAGTTTAAAAATGGACTTAAAGAGAGTTAGATGGTTACTCTAAGAAAGTATGAGTTGAAAGACTTTATGCTAGAAACTGTTATTTGTCGATACAGGATTATTGTACCCTGCTTTGTCATCTTGTGTACCCTGTTTCATGTCATCCCAATTTGGGACTATGGTTAGGAGCCCTGCTTTTTGATCTTGTGAACTACTATGACATGTTGATTTGACTGGGGATTTTTGCACCCTGTTGTGTGATCTTGTGTGGCCCCCTTATAGATACTCCAATCCTTGTGGTAAACTTGGATTGGGGGCTTAGCCGCCGAGTAAAGGGTGGATTCCATATAGCCCGTGGAATTATAAATTATAGGGTGCACCATCTAGCTCTGAAGTAAATAAAGAATGATATTGCATCTACAGAATTGTTTTGAAGATCATTTGTAGCTTCCCATGTGTTTTAAATTATTTCATGCATAATATTTTATGAAATGCTCTCACTTATGTTGTATAAAAGTAGATTATTTTGGATTTCTCTCTATACCAGTACAATTGTATTGACCCCCTATATTTCAGGATCCGTGGTACTGTCCTGGGGTACCGTTAAACAGTAGAGTTTTTGGTCAAAAGTTGAAGATGGTGAGCCTACCTTATTTCAGAAGGCCTAGTTATAAGCTATTGTTATTTTATTTTGATTTATGGTCTGACTGGGGGCTTTGTCCCAGTTTTGTTTTAGACATATGTTAGGTTTTGTAATGTTAGAGATTTTGCAGATGGGTGTCATATGTATTGACTATTAAGAGTTTCTTTCCAAATTGTTCAATTGTTATGAGATTGACCATGGTTCCATTTTGTTATGTTTTTTCCGCAAATTTATTATATTGAATGAATATTGTGCATGATTACCTGATATAGAAGAGTGCCCGGGCCTTCATGGTTTGAGATGATCATTACGACCAAGGTCC
The DNA here is from genome assembly GCF_002878395.1 of Capsicum annuum. Taxonomy (NCBI): domain Eukaryota; kingdom Viridiplantae; phylum Streptophyta; class Magnoliopsida; order Solanales; family Solanaceae; genus Capsicum; species Capsicum annuum. The sequence continues at coordinate 645,995 of NW_025825704.1, read as the reverse complement.
TAGCTTGGCTCATGACACTAGGAATTCCCTAAACCAGTAATCAACCCCTCGAGTATTAAAACATGCCCCTGGAAGTCTCTAATGCACTATACGTACTGCCCTAGAATGACCGCCATTACTTGAAGACCAAGACCAAATATTTCTGGATATATGATAAGAACTCTACCCACTATGACCACCATATCTATTGGAGAATCATCCAAAAGCTAATGTGGTACCTCCAAGCATTGGTAGGCTATATGTGACATTGATACCTATTGTGACCATCCCTTATACTTGATGAAATACCAGTAACACTATATTAATGACATGGCCTCTTACTTCTATCTCTATATGTCTCAATATATATTATCTCTATATGTTTCAATATATTCACTCCCTGTAATCCTCACACATTCAACAACCTGAAGGAAAGTAGATCCAATTGCTATAAAATGTTGTGGCAAAGTCAATTCCTTGACAAATCCATGCACTAACTTATTCTCAAAAGGATATAGTAAAGGTGTATGTTTGTACCACTCAAGAAAACTAATCCGATACATTGAAATAGATTAAGAATCTTGTCGAACACTAACAAACTCAACTCTAGTCAGAGAACTACTCAATTTATAGAACATCATCTCCTAGTACGTATCCACTAAAATATGGGATCCCTAACACTTGATCCTAAAGAACTGAGTCAGTCACAAACTCTACCAGAGCTTGATGTGGCTCAACAATATCTAGCTGAAACTAGAGATCTTACAACATTAATCTCTAACTCCTTTGCCTGACATTGAGTTGAAACACTGGGAATATGTGCAAAAGTCTCATTCACATCTATGGTTATCCTTATGTCATCATCTGGGAATGAATAGAGTAAAAAAATGAACTAAGAGGTTCATAGAAATATGGACTCACTATAGGGAGTCAAGAATATATTTCCCGAGAATTCCTTGTAGCCTTCCAAAGATAGGATACAAACCTCTCCATACCGATCTGCAAAACACTACTAGACACTTAGATCTTACCAACACAGTAGTAAAATGTGCTCTAATTCCATTTTTAGGACCCAATTTCTTAGGTCATAATGGTACCTACTATAAGCCACTGGTAGGTAAGCTAACCCATAGTCCAGAACAGCTAGTAACGGACTAGTAAGAAAGGCAGAAGCAAAACTAAATAATAAGAAGAAAGCAAATGTGAAGAAGATAAATATATTCCTAAAACCTGGTGAAGTCTGTATAAGAGCTTGTACAACAAAAAAAGTAAAAGTGAAATACAAAATAAGTACACATACAAAGATGTCACTGAATGTAAAATAGAGATCAGTCTAACAATAAGAGGAAAAACAAGAACAATCCAAATATTAGGAGCTCAACAAAAATCTTTGACCCATGGATGCTTGCATGATGCATACATAAAAGGTGATTATTCATACAATGATATATAGGCTGTAAAAGTGTAGTATAAGTACCAAACCCATGGTACTCAATAGGCTTCAATCGACTTAGCTTAAAAGATAAAACAAACATAAATAACAGGTAAAGCAGGAATATAAAGCATAGGCAACTATCGAGGAAACTAAACATAATAATGCTAAAGGTGCAATGCGGCTAAACTATCCTATTCTAAAAGTATTCAATAACTAAGGTAAAATAACCTATATTATTAACATATATACAAATAGATAGAAAAGAAAGGATACATAGTAGTAATTCAAGGCCAAAGGATATATATACAATATAAATAAATTAGGAAAGAGAGTGATATTCAGTAATATCATATATATATATATATATATATTTATATATATATAAATATATTAGATATACAACTAAACATAGAGATAATAAACTGAGGGAACCAATCTAACATCTGGAGAAACATAGCCACAAAAGAAACCTAATACTAGCATAATCAGGGTATCTATCAAGAAGGTGAACTAAACATAAGTCGAACTAACAATAATGTAATTTATCATAATAGAGAAACTATATTAGAAAATATATCAACAATATCAGGTATCATTTAATAATTTACCTACCACAAATTAACCATAACCCAACAATAAAGTAATCGGCTAGTCCAGACAAATAGTAACCTAATAAGGTCCTTATACACTCGGAAGTTTCAAGAAAAAACTTAATAAACTATAATAATATCTTATACCTACACAACCCCCATAAGGCTGATAAATATAAGCATCAAACAACTATACTGGTGATAGGCAATGCATATTCATGAATATAACATAAACCAAGAACAACCTATTTCCATTCCATGAGTAATAATGAAACAAGTTTATACACCTTCTCCAGCTCAATATATGGTAAAGGAAAGACATAAAATGATCATCCTTCAACTTCACTCTGTCTCACAGCTGAATAGACCCATACTAGATTAGGATATTCATAGATACTGCATAGTCCTAAACCAGGACATTTTATAATTGTCAAAATTAATCTACTCTATCTAGTACTATATATATATATATATATATATGTACAATCAGTGAATAAACCCAAACTGTGACTAAAACAGTGTAAACTGGTAAATCCATTGCCCGAGATGAACATCAAGACTAAATCTTCAATAGCATAGAAAGTGTTAAAATCTCTTTCAACAAAAGTAACTAGTAGTGGTAAAAGAGTGGAATAATAATGGACTGGAATCAATCTCGAGCTAGTTTTCAAAATATCAATTTTAGTTTCAAAGATCATAATCAATTAAATAAGGCGGTACAATTTCCGTTGTAAAAGAAATCCACTTTTAGACATGAAAAGTGGGAATAAACTCCTTTTTAGAAAATAGTATTAAAATCAAAAATTTGGTTAGAATTTTACCACTAACTAGTTGATAATGCACCTAGAGTATGCATGTCATCACCAGTATTAAAGGAATACAACCATAAATTTCTATAAACCATGACCATATCCTTGTAGGGAATAAAATACTAATTTAGTGCTCAATTGGTATCATAATCACGACCTTGAGCCTACAACATATACTTTCAATATAACATTAACACCATAGCTCAGGAGACTAAGGTAAACAAGGGAATAAAGATATTACAAGGATCTAATTGAATAATATCATCCCAAATACTAAGTAATATACCAAGTCTTATGTTAAAGGGTTCCTTATACAAATATATGGTTAATAAAGATCATCATCAAATATAATAGGGTTCTACAACCTTAAAAAATATTCCAAGCTAAAATTTAGGTCATATTTCCATCTATACCTAAGAAAGTTAAGTCATTGTATACTACTCATAATCATAACCTATAATACTTATCTAACATAAAATTGATACATAACACCATCTCATAGAGAAAAGTAGGTCAAAGCCTACCTCAATGTCGAATTGCATTTATGGATTATCCATAATTTACTCTTTCTTACTCTATGATACAAAAATTATGTCACACTTTCATAATAGTATTTTATATGTTAAGAGGATTAAAATAATACCCATATATTTTGTATAAAACTCCAAGCAAAAAATTAGGTCAATAATGGGCCCATGGGGCCAACTAATGGAATTTCAAAATTGGAACCATCATGAGGTCCCTTTAAAGAAAAGGAATGCATGCTCAAAATTTGACAACAAATGAAGTATAAATCAGGGCTAAATCCACCACAAATTTTAATGAAAAAAGAGGGGAAAGCAAGAATTAAGTGGAGGAATTTTGATGAGAATTTATGAAGAAACTAATGTAAAATGGTCACTTCATTAACCTTTACACATCCCTAGCTCCAATAAATGATTTTTCATAATTTTCTTGAGCTCTTAGGGATGAAATAGTAGAAATGGGTGAGAAATAGTAATGAAAATCGAGGAAGGACAATATATATATGTCATGACCCTTTAGGTCATTTTTTGTACTTCCACTTATTTTAAATGTTAGATCTTTTTTAGCTTTCCCAAATCATATATAAATTGTTGGAACTAATAGTTTTGTTATCAGACAATTCATTTTGTTTTTAGAGATAATTTCCTATTTTGAAGTCTTCAATGGTTCCAAATGGCCACTAATGAAAAAATTAAGTAAGATGAACTTGTATGCAAATTTTGACAATGCCAGTAGCACCGAAGCAGTGAAGGTAATATTTCGGTGACCAATTTCTTTACCAAATTGCTAGAATCCGACAAAAGATCAAGAAAATGCCATCACTTCCCCTTTCTACAGGATCAGATGCACTTATTTCATCTTTTCTAGTTTATATGCCTTGTTTTTTATTATAGATCCTTAACTATTTCTTTCCTGGTTGCTTGATTCTTTATCTTGACTGTTTTTTGTGGGAGTATTGGTTCAAGTTTCTCTTTTACCGTGTTGGTATTTTTGATTTTATTGATGATACTTTCTAAAGCGTATTAGTGGTACTGTGATTGGTAAAATTATTATTATTAATTGTTGGTTGTCACACTGGATAGTGATTGTGGCTGTAGGTATTTATGATTGTTTCTTGATTTTCCCCTTGTAGATTTATCTCATTATTACCTTTGTCTCTTTTTCCCTTTCCTTTTTATTTTTTAACCTTACATATTTGCTCGCCTTTTCCTTTCTTTCGTTGAGTAGTGGAGGTAGTGGTTGATGATAAGCTAGGGTTATTTTTTAGGTTAGGATGGGGGTCGAGAATAGGATCTAGGGTAAGGGTGGGTGCTAGTGGTGGGCTAGGGTTAGGTCTAGGATTTAGTTTGGGGTTGGGGACCAGAGGTAGTAGGGTTAGGTTGGGTGAGCGAGAGTCCAAGTTGAGAATTAGGTCTTAGAACATAGGGACTCTTCAAGGTAAGTCCATAGAGCTCATGAAGAGTCTTAGGAAGAGAAATATTAGTATAGAGTGTGTCTAGGAAACCAAATAGGTACGCTCTAAGGCAAGGGTTATGGATGGGTATAAGTTATGGTACTTAAGTAGCGTGAGGCATAGGAATGGTGTAGGTATCTTGGTAGCTAAGGAGCTTCGGGGGTAGGTGGTAGAGGTTAAGCGGGTGAATAATATGTTGATGTCGGTTAGGTTGGTTATTGGGTGGTCTTGTTTAAGCGCTATCAATGCCTAATCTCCACAAGTAGGTTTGGACGAAGAGGAAAATAAGAGATTTTTAGAGGCATTAGATGAGGTGGTTAGAGTCATTGCGAGCATGGAGATGTTTGTTGAAGGGGATTTCAATGGACATATTAGGTCTTGACCAAGAGGGTATGATGATCTGCATGGTAGTTTTGATTTCGGAGATCAAAATGAATGAGCAGTTTCTCTTTTGGATATTTCTAGGGATTTTAGGTTATGAGTGGTAAATTTGAGCTTCCCAAAGAAGGAGAAACATCTTATTACCATTCATAGTTTAGTGGCCAAGACCTAAATAGACTTTTTACTCCTTAGGAAGTATGATAGAGCAATTTGTAGAGACTCAAAGGTTATACCTAGCGAGAATCTTTTGAATCAACATAGGTTATTGGTGATGGACTTGGTAATCAACAAGGATCGAAAGAAGAAGACTGTGGATGCTCGGCGAAGGATTAAGTGGGTAGCATGACTTTGGCTAGTGCTTTGGAAATAGAGGAGAAGTTAAAAAGTAGGGGGCTTGGGAGAGTTGAGGGGATGTGGATAGTATGTAGGAGATGACTTTGCATTAAGTAGACTGCTAGAGAGGTGTTGGGTGAGTTGAAAGGTCAATCTAGCAAGCATCGAGAGGACTTGTGGTCGAATGAAGAGGTTAAGAGGAAGGTAGAGTCTAAGAAGGTGGCTTATACAAAGTTGGTGAGAGCAAGTATAATGAGAAGAGATAGATGAACAAAGAGGAGTATAAAGCCGCTAGGAGAGAGGCTAAGTTAGAGGTTATTATAGCTAAGACAATAGATTTTAAGAGCTTGTATGTGGCTTTAGAGAAGAAAGGTGGGGATAAGAAACTGTATAGGATTTCCAAGGCTAGGGAGTGGATGACTCGTGATCTTGACCAAGTAAAATACATTAAAGAAGAAGATAGTATAGTGTTGGTTGAGGATGCCCTTATTAGGAAGCGTTGGCAGTCCTATTTTCATAAACTTTTAAATAATGAGGGGGATAAAGGTTTTATGTTGGAGGACTTGGATAATTTTGAGGATAGTCGCGATCATAGTTATTGTAGGCGTATTAAGGTAGAAGAGGTCAAGGGGGCTATTTGCAGAATGTGTCGGGGTAAAGTAATGGGGCGAGACGAGAATATAGTGTATTTTTTGAAGTTCACTAGTAGGGCATGTTTGAAGTGGTTGATGAGGTTATTTAACATTATTTTCAGGGTAATGAAGATGCCTAAAGAATGGAGGTAGAGTACGATTATTCCATTGAAGAAGAACTATAGGCACATCCAGAGTTGAAACAATTATAGAGGTATCAAGTAGTTGAGTCATACTATGAAGGTCTGGGAAAGGTTGGTAGAGTTTAAGCTAAGAAGAATCATTACTATCTCTGAGAATCAATTTGGTTTCAAGCCAAGTCACGCGACTATAAAGGCCATTCAGCTTGTGAAGAGATTAGTGGAGCAGTTTTGAGAGAGGAAGAAGGACTTGCACATTGTGTTTATTAATCTTGAGAAGGCTTATTATAGAGTTCCCAAGGAGATTATGGAGGTGCATGGTGGTTATAGTGGTGCCCGTGCCTACAATAGGGCAATTTAGGAAATGTATGATGGCGTAAAGACTCATGTGAGGATGATCGTAAGTTATTTAAAGCATTTTCTAGTTTTGATTTGTTTGCACCAGGGATCGACTCTTTTCCCTTTTTTATTTTCCTTAGTTATGGATGTGTTGACATAACATACTCAGGGGTGCCTTGGTGTATGTTAATTTTTGATGATTTGGTATTAATTGACTAGATTCGGGGAGGAGGTAATGACAAGTTGGAGATTTGGAGATAGAACCTTGAGTTTAAAGGATTTTGGTTGAGAAGCACCAAGGCAGAGTAGTTGGAGTGTAAGTTTAGTGATTTCTCGCAGAAGACTAACGTGGTTGTGAAGCTGGACTCCCAGGCCATTCAGAGGAGAGAAAGTTTTAAGTATCTAGGATCTATGATTTAGGGCAATGGTAAGATTGACGAGGATGTCATGCAATGTATTGGAGTAGGGTGGTTGAAATGGAGGATCACTTCGGGAGTTTTATATGATAAAAAGGTGCCCTCAAAGCTTAAAGAAAAGTTTTACAGAGTGGTAGTCTGACCAGCTATATTGTACAAAGCGAAATGTTGGCCAGTTAATAACTCCCATATTTAGAAGTTATAGGTGACAAAAATGAGGATATTGCGATGGATGTGTGGCCATACGAGGAGAGATAGGGTGAGAAATGTGATTATTCAGGAGAAGGTTGGGTGGCTTCGGTAGAGGACAATATGCAAGTGTGGTTACATTACTTTGACCATGTGACCAGAAGGGGCTCGAATGCTTCATTATGGAGGTGTGAGTCTTTGTCTATGGATGGTTTAAGATGGGATAGAAGTAGGCTGAAGAAATATTAGAGAAAGGTGATTAGGCAAAATATTGAGTAGTTACAACTGACAGAGGACATGACCCTTGATAGAAAGGTATGCAGGATGCAGATTAAGATAGAGGGTTAGGGGGTGGGAGCATTTCTTTATTTGTGTTTGATGTTTCTGGTTCGTGGGTGTTGAGTGATGTCTATATTTTTTTGTTAGATTGTATTTTAGTAGTATCTGGTGGCTGTTGTATGACCTTGTGGATACCAGTGTTAGTTTATTTTACATAATGTACTGGTCTATACGCATTTATGTTTTGTGATTTTCTATATTGTTATCGGTCCTAAGTCAGGGGTCTATTGAAAAAACCTCTCTACTTCTTCGGAGGTACTGGTATGGTCTGTGTACACTCTACAATCCCCAGTCCCCACTATATGGGAATACACTAGGTATGTTATTGTTGCCAGTTGTATCAAAGTGTTGATTTTAGGCTAGGTAGAACTTAGTTTGGTTCCTAAGACACTCAAACTCATTTTGACCTATGGATTAGAAAGTTAAGAAAATGAAATATGGGTGTAGGACCCATATGTGGTTGAAACGACCTTTGATAGAAAATTTGATTGTGCCATTGAGTCCAAAATACTGAATTTAGTATGGTCACATAGTTCATTTTCATATACAAAATTTTGGATGAATCCTGAGGGCTTGGCGGGGCATTTGAAGTTTCCAAGTCCATTGATGTTAGATGGTGCATTGCTATCACAATCCAGATGTCACAATTACGATACCCTTGGAAGTCAGCTAGTACCGCAATTATGGTGTCTTGGTCATGATCACAACTGGAATCGGTAGGATCAAGATGCTACGATCACAAGACTGGGGGTTGCTATAGCGACTCTCTAGTACCTGGACTGGGGTTGATATCTTGAAATTATGGTTTGGGATTGACTTAGAAGCATGATTAATATCTATTTTTATGATTATCTTCCGATTTAAGAAAAAAATTCATCCTTATCTTTGTGGATTTTAGTGATTTCTTGCTCAAAATCCCAAAACCTTTAGGGCTTGATTATAGCCCTAATTTTGTTTGTTTTCATCCATTTTTAGGGTTAATGATTCCTTGAGCAAGTAAGAATGTGGGGTTGGTTTTGGAAACATGATTTTTGTAAGTCGGACCCATATGGAGTTTTGATGCAATTTTTGGACCCAAAGCAGAATGGTGAAACATTGGTATCATTATTCTCATATGGATTGGAAGAAATTGTTTTGAAGCTTGGAATCTTGAGGATGTTTTTTGAAAGCAAAAATAGTGGTTTAATAGTTTTTTGAACTTTCTTTAGCATCGAGGTACGCTAGGTTTTTCCCTTGTTAGATTGAGCTATTTCATAGTATTCTTATGAAATTGTGTTAGATTTGAGATGGGTTTTAGATGTTGTAATGATGAAATGCAACACTTTGGCTATATGGATCATTTAGGGCATTTTGAAATCATAGAGTTGAAATACCTAGCTTGTTCCTTATGCCTTAGGTGAATTGAACTGAAGTCCTCATATTTAGCATGAGAATGCCTTAGATCACTCATATTAGGTAAAAAAAAATGTTTTTGTGATTCATGATTGGGATAAGTTTGGCCTTAGTTGCTTACACTAGTGAAAGTTGCCTTAGTTTCCATTGGACTTAGTTAACATATTTGGGTAGAATCTCTACCTTAGGGAAAATTGTGGCTTCTTTAACATCTAAAAGTGGATTTAGGTACCTTAATCCTAATTTGGGTAGAATTTGCCTGCATATGAACTTGAGAATTAGAAGTTGACTCTTAACCCACTTTAGGCAATAACATATGCTAGCTTTTGTGAACCTTTTATGCGTATTAGATTCTTGGAAATTTGTATTGATGTTATATTGAGAAATTTTGATACTTGGTGGTTATGTTGGTTAATTTGAGGGTTGACACCTATTGATTATGCTATCATTTATGTTATTGATGATGTTATTCGTTATGTTGAGTATATATACATATACCCAGTTTGAGTCCAAAAGACGATTATGCTATTGATTATATACTGTTTCAAGTTCGGAGGATGATTATGATATTATTCATTATAATTACCAATTCAAGTCTAGCTAATGATTATATTTACCGGTGCAAGTCCTACTATTGATTATTAATTGATTTAAGTTTGGCTATTAATTATTTACCAATTCAAGTCCAGCTATTGATTATATTTACAGGTCTAGATCCAGATACGCATATTATGATATCGGGGTGTGATATTTGAAGTTGCGAATTAGTTAAGTTGGAAAATTAGAAAATGGTTATAATGTGACATGACATAAATAGTCTCTAGTAGTAAAATGACTAGTTGACAAATGATGGTTAATTGATAAATAATGACTAGTGGATATATGATGACTAGCCGATAATTGAATTAATGATAAGATATGGATAGTTGATCAATGGACTAGTGTATAAATGATGATAAGGTTTTTATATATTGGTAAATTGTGAATTGATGGTTTAATAACGAGTTGACTATTTGTAAGAGATAAATCATTTCCTTATTCTATCCTTGAGTGTACTCTCTAGGAATGTAGGAGTCTGTGATGCATTATTTCCTTTTGGCACCAATGGGAATATGGGAGCCAATTTTGTAGTTTTGGCTGTATGTGTTGATGCATTATGTTATGTTACTATTTTGATTTATTTACTTATCTATGCACAGATGATGTGCTATAGAAATATAGCACTTTCAATTGTTATAACGATGAAAATTCTTAGGATGTGTTGTTAGATATGATGCATTTTGGGTATGTTTGAAGGAAACTAGGTTTTGGATGAAATTCTAAAGAAAAATAAGAAAAGTAAATTTTTGGGTACATACAAAGTAAACTTTTGGCGTATGTGCTACTACTTAGTGTATGCGAGCAAAGTATGTTAAGAAACTAAAAGTCCAGAGGCTAAGTGGCAAGAAAAAACAAGATCATCAACCTACTAAGACAACTTACGGTCCACATGTTCAACATATAGTCTGTATGAGGACTACGTCCATACAAATAAGCTAAAGTCCAAAGAGTTGAAGATCCAGGATTCAGTGGTAGCAACACACTTAGTCTAACATACAGTCTGTATATTCAACATATGGTTCGCATGTTGACTTTGTAAGTAGCCACCAACTTTTTTTTTCCTTTTTAATCCAGGATTTGATTTTTAGGATTTCTATGTATTCTACAAATACCCTAACAACATTTTGTATTTAGTTTACGCTTGCTTTATACTTACAAACATATATTATGATTCATAGATTCATTATTGGTCTTAGAATTATTTTGTACTGATTTTGGTTTTTAATTAAGTTTAAGCTTTGGGATTTTTAGTTATTGATTAATGTCTGGTTGTTGAATATTTTGAAATATGAATTCCTTTAATAGTTACACAACCATGGGAGACTAATCTCCCTTAGCTAGGGTTGTGGGAACCCCGACAATATAACTAAGTAGGGGAAGCATTTAATCCTTCTAGACTATTGTTGTGCTCATGTATTGGGGTTTCCTTTGATTTTGTTCATTTCTTAATAGGTGCAAATGTTAAGATCCAACAATAATTAATATTATTTACTTATTTGATATTGTCGCTTCAAACCAACGATTTACTTTCTAGTTATGCCCGTTGAATACATCATTTAAGAGATATATTTCCACGTATTCCCTTGAGATTCTATCCCAACCATTTTGGGGTCACTATATTTTATAGCTACCGCATAATCTTCAGATTGAATGTGTAGCTTGGGTGTGATTAAATTTTGCACCATTGCAGGGGAATGCGGTATTGAGATGTGAATTGAGGTCGTTGCAGTATTTAGATCTTTCTTTTTGTTCTTAGTTGTGTGTATGCTGGTGTATGCCAAGATTACGATGTAGAGGAAATCCCTTACTCCCACTAAATCCAAATCCAGATAGTATCCTACAAACACATAGTAGGATGATAAAGCCAAAAAGATATAACGTACCCAAAGGGGTTTGTGATGATGTACAGTAGGTGCCTCCCCCTCCTCTGAAGGATATCATGGAATTGTTAACCAGTAGATAAAGATGCTTTTAGCACAAGCTGCTAATTAGAGAAGGAGATAAAATGCTCATTATATAGCTCGAGAGGCACAGTCAGATGTGTAGAGACAGGAAGTAGACCACCGAACAACACTCGATGGTAATTAGAAAGAGTTAGAGATAGTCGTGCTTAAATGATCCCAATATACCAGTAGTTGCAACCATATGAATATGCTGAAGAAGATCAGGGATATACTGATCCAGTAGAAATAAGGTATATAATTTCTCCTGCTTTACCCCTAGGGATTAATATATCTAGTGCTATTATTCAACTCTTATACTTGAAGGTTGTATTTGTGGGGTTGTCTACAGATGATAAAAACATGAATCTGGATAATTAGATGTGAATTGGTACTTCTTTTATAAAACAAAGGGTGAATCCGGAGGCACTTAGACTAAGGTCGTTCCCCTTCTTACTTACAGTAGAAATATCATTATGGTTAGGAGAACTTCCAAGAGGATCTATCATTACGTGGAATGAGTTGTGAAGGCAATTTTGGATAGGATCTTTCCTCCATCTCAAATGTTACAGCTTAGGGATGAGATTTACAATTTTAGGCAGCTATAGTAAGAATCTATGTATGAGGCTTGGTTGATGTTCAAAAAAAAGATGACTATGGTAACGACAATTAGATCTCACAGACAATATTATTTGAGATATTATACAATGCCCTGACCATTAACTCCAGATCCATGTTAGACACCATTTTTAGAGGATCTTTTATGAGACTACACTGGGATATTGTTTTGGATATCCTAGATAATATATGTCTTGCTAATAGAGGGTGGCAAACTTGAGATGGTGAGAGATGATCTAGTTCTTATGCTATTGGTACATCATGTGACCAGAAAGTAGCTGATGATTCTATAACATAAGAAATTACATTGTTGAGAACTGATCTTGGGTAATTGGTAAGGCAATTTGCAGTCGTAAGTTCTGAGAAATTGAACGTAGTAGGAGCTCAGGGTTTAGCTTATAATGATTATGAGTCAGAGTTAGAGGAGGAAGCAAAATATCTTGATCGTTAATTGGAGGGTTTCTAATCCCAAGGAAAAGGAAACCAAGATCAGAACTATTATAACAAGTAGAGACACCGTAGTAGGAAGATGGATGGTGACTGGAGAAAAAAAGGATAACAACAGAGAGAATAGAGAAAGGTACATTCCACTAGGATGCCAAGATACATAATATATAAGGAAGGCGATACTGACTAATCTAGTCAAGGGTCAAGAAAATCAGGGGAACAACCTTAAGAAGATTAACACTGATGTTTCAGGGTTGACCAGAAGGTTGAATATCATGCCACTACTATCAAGTAGTTGGAGCACCAGTTCAGGAAGATGTTAGCAATACTGAACCAAAGGAAGTCACGTACCCTTCTGAGCAACACTATTCAAAATCCAAAAAATAATGGTCATGTTCTTCCTATTAACATAAGGAGTGGCATGACTATAGTGGATCCCCTATTACCTGCTGTAGAAAGAGTAAGGCATGATGAAGTTGCTGTTGATAAGACACATGTTGTGGAGTCAGAAATGGCATCGGGTGGTAAAATTAAAGTTGGTGAGCACAAAGTTAAGGGTCAGGTCATTAATCCAGAAGCAAGATAATTTCCACGACCCTCTCCCCCCCCCCCACTTTTTTCTCAGAGTATAAAGTAGAAGAAATAATAAGGGAAGTTAAAGTGATCCATTGAAATGCTAAATGAGTGTCCCTTGAACATCTCTTTCCTTGATGCATTATACAAAATTCTTGGATATTCCAGGTTTAAGAAGCAATTGGTTACAAAGAATAAAGGGGCTATTATTGAGGATGTTTCTGGATTGCACTACTGGCCATGACTAAGTCTCTAGCCTAGAAAAAAGGGGATCCGGGAGAATTCACTATACCATGTACTATTGGTTCATCTCAGTTCATCAAAGCCTTATGTGACTTAGTAGCCAATATAAATTTGATATTGTTGGTTAAGTTCAAGTAATTAGGTATGACCCCTCCTGAACCGACTATGACGTGGTTGTTGATGGTCGATCTCACTATGAAGAGTCCTATGGGCATTTCTTTTGATATGATTGTAAGATTCAATAACTTTATCTTTCTGGATGACTTTCTCATTTTAGAATATAAGGTTGACACCAAGATGCCCATCATACTAGGGAGGACATTTATGCCCATAGATAGAGTGATGGTTGATAAAGGAGAAGGGGGATATGAAGTTCAGAGTCAATGGCGAGGATATCACATTCAACATCCAAAAAACAATGAAGTATCCAACTGACATGAGGGTGGTGTCGATGATATACTATATTAATGATCCAAGAAGGTTTCCTATGGTTAGCTGGATAAATTTTGAGTAATCAAGGTACTCGTGTCATGCTGCAATGTTAAATCATGACTGGCATGGGAGGCAACCTATATGATTGTTGGTGAAGTCTAAGTAACCAACTGTGACACATCATCCAGCGATGTTAAATCAAGCATTGGGTGGGAGGCAACCTACTATTTCAGTGTTCATTTTTGTTTGTTTTGTTTTTATAGGTAAATTTCTTGAGTAAATGCCTGGAATGCTTTAAGGATTTCTAAATACATCTTCATTCAGGTAAGGGACCTAGTGACCAACTCATCACGGTCATAAGTCCCACGTTGGCCAGGTAAGTTATGATTATCTTGAAAGAGGGAATTTTTAGTTTTTGGAGAATTTCTGTACTTTAAATTTACAAAAATACTTGGAGTTTCATCAATACAATTTGTGACCTTGTAAGTAGAAAAATAAGGGTGAAAACATAAAGTCCAATGAGCAAGGAAAATGGACAACTTTTTGGGTCCAACATATGGAGCCAACTGCTGATCGTATGTTTAAGGCACCGATAATAGGTTGAATCCGTAAGTGGGGCACATGCAGGCCCAAATTTTGTTTAAAAATTTTACCCACCAATGCTTAATTAAATCCTAAGTCGGCTCCCATGCTATTTAAACCCCTATTTTTGTATTTGTTAATTAGCATATTATCAGAATTCCACCTTACTCTAAAAAAATCAAATTCGCTCTCAAAATTCAAAACTACCCATATTTAAACTCTTAAGAAAAGGCTAAATTGACACTTATTCAGGATGCCAAGTTGTGCCAAAGTGCTAAATACAAGTTCAAACTAGGGTTTTACTTTACCACTTCATAGTTAACTTTTGGATTCTTAAAGAAAAGGTAACTTTCTTGGCTCCTAATAGTAGTATCCTGAGCTAAATGTTAAAAACGAAAGTTGATATTTTTAGTTTCATGCAAAATTTATAGAAATAATCATGGTTGTACATAGGAGCCTTGAAGTAGCCTAAAAATCTTGAGGTGGGGCTTTGTTGTTAAATTAAAACCTAAGATTAGGCCCTAAACAGAAGTTGAACTTGACCAAGTAGAGGAATGCCAAAGTTTGGGCATGTATGTTTGCATTAAAAACTATAATTCATGGTATATATGTGCACATTGGACTTTTTGGAACAAAGAATAAGTTATAGGGGTTTGAAAATTAAGGACAAATTTGTTGTTTTTGAATCTTGAGTTTTTCTTCAACCTATGCAATCCCTTATTATTTGTTGGATACTAATAATTGTTTTTTTAGGCACATATGGCTCCTGAGGATTCAAAAAAGAAGGTAGTAGCTTCTAAGTGATAGGTTGACTCTTTTGTGAGCAGGAGCTCGGTGATGGAATACACAATTGCCAAGACTAGAGCAGCCCCAGCAAAAGTAGCCCCGACCATAGCACTAAGGCCAGTGACTAAGGGAAAGAAATGGGTTTTTTCTAAGTCTATTTTTATGGCCAAGATTGGTGTACGGATTGCAACAAAGTAACAGTGAGGAAAGTGATCAACTTTTACTTGACCTATGACATAGGCTAAGGCTATAGGATACCTAGGAATGCCAAAGAGAAAGAAGGCTGAGACATCAACCCCATATTTACCCTAGTCTAATAGGATAGATGATGATAATAATGAGGCGGCATATTATAAGTCAGCAAAAGTAGTAGATACATAGGGTCCTTAGTCTGAGGAAAGGTTTCAAAATAAGTCTGATGCAACATATGAAGAACAGTCATCAACATTACCCCAGTCTGAGGAGGGTATAGATTAGGCTTATTACCAGGTGCTAGCTTCTGATTCATAGGTACCATCTTAGCAGTATTTTAATTTTAGCCTTAAACATTTCTCGAAGGATCCTATTAATGATGTAAACCCGAAATAGTGTATGGAGTGCCTTCATACTCTATTATAGAAGGAAAACACTATTTTAAGAGAGAATAATTAGCCTAAAAGAGTCATTTATAGGGAGAGATAAATTAATTTATCTGAGTTGGTCAGAGCACCACAGTTGCAGGCAGGTTTTGATACCCGAGTTACTTAAATCCCGACATTGGTGTAGTAATTCTATGCATTATATCGGGCTACTATAATCTTAAATATGCCCTGAATAGCTATTAGAGGTATGATGAGCAGCCCCAACTTGAGCACATACTAGTTAGAGGGGTTGTGGTTGATATATTAGTAGCGTAGATCCATCATTCCCTTTACAGGCCAGATTATATTGCACCAACCTCCATAATAGTGAAATTTTAGATAATGAGTTTTATGAGATAGATAGATTACAAGGTATGCTGATAGGTAGAGCAAGAGAGAGGAGATAACAAGATGGAATGGTTGATACATTTTACCTGTGGGTTAGCAAACCATGTGGATTTTGAGACATGCTATGATAAGAGGGCAACATTAACTTTTGCTACAATGTTCTGGTGGATGTTAGTTAGACTTAGATTGTGTTCAAATACTTCAGATAGTTTTTTGACATGGAATGGAACTACTCTAGTTTCTTGTATGGCGGATGGGTATGGTATTTACTTTGTAGCCAATATCTTGCATGAGATTCTGTAATACCCGTGGTTTTTCCTAGCTTAAAAATCATCTCAAGGATGTTAGAAATTTTTCAAAATAAGAATTCATCATTATATACATGGTATTTCAATTATTTTCACTTTCTATCATATGGGAAATTGAATAAGCTTTTCATCGATATATAATTCGCCTAAATCTAACACCCGGGCGAAGAGTTAGGTCCTTTTTAGGGAGACAGTGTTTGACCTGAGCCTTCAGCGCATCGCGGAGATAGATCGAATGTAAATTGTGAATTTCCAGTGTGGTTCCATGATACTGGCGCATCACACCAAACTTCCAGGTTGTAGACAAGGTGGCAACGCGATAGCTCTGAGTCGCACCACTATGTAGTTTCCCAAATTTCAATTTACGGTGACACGACGCGATAATTCCGCGTTGCGCCAAGGGCCAAATTTAGAAAATTTTACTAAAAATTAAATTCTGTGTCCATGGTTAAAATGGTCAATTCGCCCCCCCCCATATAAGCTTCCAAACATGGGATTCGGCCTTTATTCAGCCAAAATATTGATGTTTTTCTCAAATACTCTCAAGAACTCAAGCTAGGGTTTTCAAAGAAGATCTAATTTCAAGAAGGTTTCACCATCAATCTTCACGAAATCATGATCTAAATTATGCGTAGAGTTTATTCATGGGCTCCTTTCGTCCATGAAGTCCAAGAATCCCTTTTCAACTACAAGTTATGGATTTGCTTCATGTGTTCATGCTTTGTATGTTCTCTTTCATGTTGATAAATGAGGAATTGATTTCTATTCCATGATTTGATGATAAATTTCATGTGGGTTGATTAGTATAGATAAATATTTATGAAATCTCATGACTAAAACCTTGTATGATGAAATTGGAATTGAACCATGATGTTTAATTTCTATACCATGATGTTGACATGTACTATGTCTGTCATATGTTTGATAAAATGCCTAGATGAAGGAAATTTGCCTAATTAGAATGATATCGTGAAAATCCCCATAAATGTACAAGATTATGCCTATTAGACGTTTGATAAAATGCTTCAATAAACGTATTGTGGTTGTTATCATGTATTCAAGAATGTCAAGTCATGTCAGTTTTCTTCCATCGAGTCCTGGGGGTACTTGTACACTAAATATTAGTTGTGTGCCTAGATCCATATAATTTTTTCACGATACTCTTATTCAAGCTATGAACTCTTAGACTTTAGATAGTCTTATGACTCAGGAAAAATCTCCATGATCTCATGACTTAGTCAGTTGTGAGATATCAGTAGTATTCTATCAGCCATAAAAATTCAATAACTCAGTTCATGCTCAGTTCAATTCAGTTAATAATGTTTAGTGTCGATTCAGATGGGAGTAGGAATTAGCACCGAGTGAACCCAAGGGTGGGGACTCACCTGTTATACGAGGGTGTGATTCCTAGAAGCAATCCCTGTGTTCCACAACTATGTAGTCAGCATAGGATGAGACATCGCAGCCTACTATATGATGGTAGATGAGGTGGATTAACCTGTTATGTGAGGGTTCCCACCATTCTTGCTAGAGTTACCTGTTATATAAGGGTTACTCACATGTTGTCCTTAACAGTGGCGCGGTATTGACACCCTTCCAATCAGAGCATAGATTAGACTCCAGCTCAGCTATTATAGCACAATTGGGCCATGTCGGTTAGATAAAACATCCCACAGTTTCATGTTACAGAATCAAGATTGCCAAATATTGTCAATCAGTCTTAGTAATAGAACTCAGATAGTTCTTTAGATTTCAGGACTATCAGATACAGTCACCCATGTTATTAGTATTATTCAGATATAGGCCTTCATGTTATAAGTCATATCAGTTACTAGCATATCACGTTATCAGTATACATCCTCAGAAAACATAAAATCACGTTGTCAGTTATAGTTACGTATTTATACATGTATTCTCATATTCATGTTAGACAGTCAATTAGCATTATTCATACATATGAACCATTGCATATAGCCTACCTCACATGTATACTCGATACATATATACTGACGCATTCACGCTATGGTGCTTTCTTTTTTATGTTACACCATAGGTTCAGAGATATGAGTTCCAGATCAACAGTAGATTCCTGTTTCAGCAGTCAGAGTAGAAGTGTGTCCTCATCCTTCGAGGAAATAATAATTTTCTATTATCTAATTGATTATCTTATTAGTTGGAGTTAGTTGGAGACATGTACCATCAACTCCTTATTCATATTCTTCAGACAGTAGAGGTTTTCATACTAGATGCAGACTAGATACAGACTATCATGTTCAGACTTCAGCATTTTTAGTTTCATTTTGGGTATTCTATTACCCCACACATATGTTATATCGTTCAGCTATGTTCAGTATAAAATCTTATGTCCTTTTAATTCATGTTTCTCTATTGTTAAGTTATCTTATGTAGTATACATGTACAAATATCAGTCATGGGTTAGCTTGTGATCCCTCAAGGTCATGAGCACCGTGTAGCATTTCTATTTAGCAAATCGGGTTGTTACAGATTCATGAGAGAGCTTCAGTGTGACTTATTCAGAGACTTTATGATGAGTATGGTTTTCTTGAGATATCGAGAGTTTATAACATTGTACAGGTGACATCCAAAGCACAGACTAGGTTGATAAAAGATTTGATATATACGCCTACTCTAGTACGTTTGGCCTAGTATAAGGGCCCATCAACACCTATAGAACCTATTAAGATACAAAAAAGTGATGTGGTATTTATCATGTACTTTGAGTTAGGGGAATAGATAGAGGTCCCTGAGTTGAGTACTTAGGGTGAAGGGACACTAGCCACTTCTACATCAACCCTGACTTCCAGTTTAGAGCTAGTGGGTGCATCTTAGTGCCCGCTCGGCATTCCACTACAACTGCTACTATAGGTATAACTATAATATCTTATGAGTTCTTGAAGAGCTAAGTAGTTAGTCAGAGAGCCACTAATGCTTAATTATGGGATATTAATACTGAGGTGGCTACTCTATATAGGCTGATCCAGCAATGAGTCTAGACTAGACTAGAGACGACAGAGGCTAGATGATATGCAGTACAAAGATTAACTATGTTAGAGATATATGCTGATAGATAGGAATGTATTGATGCTTTCGAGAGGCATGTAGTATCCTAATTTGTATAGATTGAGACTCAGATCTAGACTATATGAGGGATAAGGTTGATACTTTGCGAGCAAATGTATGCTCTGTGACAGATATCCATATAATAGTCATTCTTCTAGTCATACCCCCAGTGGTTCATATATAACCTCTATTCGAGCCAAGGTATATTTATTTGTTTGCAGATAATGATGATGAGGTCCCAGTAGGTAGGACCAAGAGAGGACACATAAGGTATATGCAGGATGCCAATATTCCATATAAATAAGCCCTGATTAGGGCTAGATATGAGTCAGTGGACTTTGTAGTTTTTGAGAGGCAGTGGCATATGAGATAGAAGCGGGTACATCCTCTAGTAGTGCACCCTACCACCATTGACTCCGTCAGTAGATATGCCCTCATTTAGGAACACACTTGACATATATTCTTAGTGCATCCCAGGTATGTCCCCATTCACTTTTTAAAAATTATTTCTATGCATCTGGGATAATATGTAGTCTTTTAGTTGGAGGTGAGCTATACCATAGCCACTATGGGTTTTTCTTTACGTGCTTTGTTTTCTATCGCGGCATGGTTCTAGAACGAGTATATCTAGGGTAAAATTTGCATTGTATTGCTTTTTGTTTCATATTGTGTTGTTTTTAGTGTAATAAGTTGATTTATAGACTTTTAGAATAATTGTCCTATTTTTGATTGATTTTTTAGAAGATTGCTACCCTTACAAAATTTTGTTTTAGAACTGTGTGAATGTATATATGTGTTAGCATTGTGGATATTATTGTGGCATTAGGATTAGGGACATGATAATCATTTCTTAACACTTGCATGAAATGGATAGGTAGTATTTTGTGATATTAACTCTATGTCATTTGTGTGTTAGATGCTACTTAGTTCCCTTTGTGTGTTAAATCCAGAACTTTCCAATTAGTCTTGCCTAGGTTGTATGATAGTTTGTTAGGAAGGATGACAGTCCATTTTTAATGTTAGTCTACATTTATTATAAATGACCATACATGTGTGAATTATATCCTTTTATCAATCCTTATAGCCTATTTTTCATGTTTCACCCTTCACCTTCCCATTTGTGTTGCAATAAACTATGTGCAATAAACTATGTTGGCTCATTTATTCTTAAACCTTGTGCATCTCATCTTGGGCAAGTTGCCTAAGTTGAGGGTGGATATAGGGGTGTGTGATGTAAAATGGTATGTAGAAGGGTAAAATGAGAGAAAAAATATAGTATATTTTGGTATTGTAGAAAAAGAAAAGAAAAAGAAAAGAAAATGAAAAAAGAAAAGAAAAAGAAAAAAAAAGAAAATTGTGAAAAAATAAAAAAGAAAGACAAAAAACAACACCCAACCTGAATGTGGAATAAAGAATAAACAAAGGAAGAAATAAAGGTTGAATAAAAAGGAAATTAGTTACGTGTAGACCCCAAAAGTTTTTATAGTTCCAAGGAGGCTTAGTCACTAGATACATCCAGATGTACCATACCAGCCCCCAAGCCTACATTACTGTAATACCCCAAAAAATTCAAACCAATGTTAGATCCATGCACCAAGATCATGCATAGTACATCATGTTTATTTTATAGTTTTATGAGTAGTTTCGATGTATATTAAGGCTTCAAATAACTCTCAGCTATCAGACGAATCAAAACATTCCTTACCGATTGAATTCATGAGAAGGATATTGGTATAGTCAAATTCAAATGATCATATCTCTCATTATACTTGGAATTTATGATCTCATGACCTATCAACAGATATATAATTGAATTATCTTTCGAATGATACTAATTTTTCCTAAATCCGATATCGGATCAATGAGTTATTCCGATTTTACTCCAGCATGTCAGTCAGGAAACAGTGTGATGACATTTGTGGTAGCTTACCACATTTGTGACGCCCTATCACGAAGGTCATTAGTCTTTGGCAGAAAACAAACTCCTAAGTGACGAAATTCATTGTAGCTTACCATACTTGTGATGCCCTATCATGAAGGTCATCAGCCATAGGCAGAAACCAGCTCCTAAGTGACGACATTCGTGGTAGCTTACGACACTTGTGATGCCCTATCATGAAGGTCATCAAACTTAGGCAGAAACCAAAAATTCCAGCTCCTGTGTGACGACTTTTTTGATGGCTTGTCACATTTTTTGACACCTTGTCACAAATGTCGTCAGCTATGATTTTCAGCAACTGGGAATTTATTTCATAATGGTATTTTGGTCATTTCCTTCACCTTCCACGACTTATATTATTTTCTTTAGTTAAGCATCTCAAAAACCCTATCTTACGCTCTCAACCACAATATTAGGGTTTCTATCAAAATCATCTCTCAAAAGGAAGATTCAAGCCTTTTTCCAATATAATTGAGAATTAAGTTTCTCAAATCTAAGAACTCTCCAGTAAATCATTAAGGTTTCCTTTCTAAGGTATGCGTAGTGTTCATCTACGGATCCAATCCATTCATAGAGATGAAGAACCATATCTTAAATATTATTTTGTAAACTTTTTGTGGTAATATAAGTATGTACTTGTTGATGATTATTTTTTAAGTTTCAATGTGATGTCTAAAGGTGTTTTCATGGAATGTATATGTTTGTTAATTGAAAACTATGAACTTTAGGTTGTTTAATAAGGTGAAAGTATGAAACTCACCTATACCTTAAAGAATGCATGCAAGGTGTTTGATAAAATGCTTAGGACGCTAGAAATTCATGTTTGTATGGTTCTATGATGTCTTAATGACAAGTTCATGTTAGCTATATACTTCAATATGAATCCCATGCTTTTCATGTGTTGCTATTGTGGTGGTATGAAGTATGCAAGATAATGGAGATATACAATATGTACATGAAATATATCCATGCATTTCCTACAATGTTTAAGATGTTGAATATCTATATGAAATATGCTATCCCCTTCTTATGATATTATGAATTGTGGACTCAAATCTTGTGATCAAGTCATATCATGTGTCTCAGTTTCCTTCTATCAAGTCCTGGGGGTATTCGTACCCAAAAAACATAGTTATATGCCTAGATACATGTCATGTTGTCATGATAATCTTAGTCAAGATATAATATATAGAACTCAGTCAGTCATGTGACTCAGGAAACCTCAGAAATCTCATGATCTCAGTTAACTCTCAAATAATAGCACTACTCCTTCAGTCAGTGGAAGTCAGTTAATTTGTCTATGTACAGTCAGTTGAATCATGTTTAGTCTCTTCAGATAGGAGTAGAAGTTAGCACCGAGTGAACCCAAGGCTGGGGACTCACCTACCAGTTTAGGGTGTTATTCTTAGCAGTCATCCTTGTGTTCCAGAACTATGTAGCCAGCATAGGTTGGGATATCTTAGCCTATCAGATTAGGGTTGATGAGGTGGCTTAACCTATTAGTTTAGGGTTGCCACCATTCTCCTTTTGAATACCTTCCAGGTAAGGGTCATCCACAACTGTCCTTACCAATGGTGCGGTATTCACTCCCCTCCAGTTGGGGCAGAGATTGGACCTCAACTTAGCTATATGAGTTATTGGGGCATTTCTGTTAAACAACTACCTCCCACAGTTTCAGAATCAGTCTCAATAAAAGAACTCAGATCGGTCTTCAGATTTTAGTATATCAGGACTATCAGGTACAATCACACTCAGTTACGGTACAAAACTTAGATAGTTTTATCAGATTTGGGATTGTCAGATAAAGTCGCCCATGTTATCAGAATTTTAGTAAAGTAATGTTAGCCATCATTAAACCATGTATTAGCATACAGGACAAGCTATCATGCACCCATGATTTCAGTTACTATGTATGCATAATTGTACTCTTACGTTTATGTGACTCAGATAGTTAGCATTGTTCATGTATGCAAACCCTATTTATATTTATCCAACCTCACTCGTATACTCAGTATATCCCCTCGTATTGATGCATTTTCACTATCGTGCTTTTTTTATGTTACCCCATCAGTTTAGAGACATGAGCTCCAGATCGGCAGTAGCAGTAGCATTTCTAGTCGTAGAGATTTAGTGATTCCTCTTCGTTTGAGGATAATATGATTGGATTTGTTCGTTATTATTTTAGCCAATTGTTAGTTTATAGAGTTAGTTGGAGACATGTTCCTTCAACTATTATGTTTCATCCATATGGATATTATGTTTTGATAGATTCTTTATTTAGTTGAACCTTATGGCCTACATGTTCATGTTTTTTGCATTATTACGTTATATATGCAGTGTACAGGTACAAATATCAGTCATCGATTATCTTATGGTCCTTTGAGGTCACGAGCATCCTGTAGCATTCTGATTCAAGAAAATCAGGGTGTTACAAACTTGGTATCAGAGCCTACGGTTCAGTAGAGTCCTAGGAAGTATGAAAGCTGCATCTAGTAGAGTCTTGTACATGGGTGTGTTGCGCGCCACATTTATGTATAGGAGGCTATAAGATATTTTAGGAAAAGTTCCCTTTCTTCATTATTCATGTCGTGCTAGTAAAAATAATTTCAAGTTAGTCTTTCAGCCTAATCCACTCTTCTCTTATTTCAGAAACATGCCTCCAAAGAGAAAAAATCATCCAGCTCCTTAGCCCGAAGATCCTTTGGGCGAACATGTTTCTCATGATGAGTTCAGGACTGTATTTGCTACTTTTGCTCAGTCTGTAGCTATCCAAAATAAATGACCAAAAGTCATTTCTGCCAACCCAGTGGCCAATTCAGCAGCAGCTAGGATTCGGGACTTCACCCGAATGAACCCTCTATCCTTCTTCGGGTTTAAGCCAGACGAGGATCCTCAGGATTTGGTTGACCAAGTCCAGAAGGTCATTGATATCATGTGATTCACTTATTCTCATAGTACCAATTTAGCCACATACCAATTGTAGAATATCGCTCACACTTGGTACATGCAGTGGTTAGTAGAAAGGTTAGAAGATGCATTTCCTATTGAGTAGGAAGAATTTATCACGACTTTCTTAAATAGATTCTTTCACCAAGAGCTGAGAGAGGCCAAAGTTCTTGAGTTCATCAATCTCAAGTAGGGAAATATGACAGTTAGAGAGTATTCTCTTAGATTTACTCAGCTAGCTAGATATACCCTTCGTGTGGTTGCAGACAACAGGTGTAAGATGAGAAAGTTCGTGTCAGGGGTGAATGATAGCATGGTAAATGAGTGCAGGTCTACGATGCTGAATAGCGATATGACTTTATCAAGGCTCTTGACCCATTCTCAACAGATAGAGGAGCAGAAGGTTAAGACTAGGTAAAGGCAGAACTAGAGAGCAAGAGTAGGAAGTTTCAGTTTTTCTCAGCCCAAATCAAACGGAGTAAATCATTCGTAGTTTCTTCCTAAGTCAGAAATTCCAGTCCCTTCCTCTGCTAGTGCCCCAGTTCCAAAGTTTAGGGACAGCAACAGAGATAGAGCACCTGGCTCTAAATCTTTGGGCAGTGTTAGCAGTGCCCAAACAAGCCCTCATTGTCAGACTTGTGGTAAGAACCATAAGGGTATTTGCAGAGATAGTAGTGATGTCTATTTTGGTTATGGTAAGCTAGGCCACAGGATTAGGGAGTGTCCTCAGCCAGGCCCTCAGGGTTAGCAGAATTGTTCCACAGCTCAGTCCGATCACCCAAACTAGCCGGGTGCCACTTCCAGTGCTACTAGTGGGAAACACCCAAATAGACTCTTTTCCTTTCGACCTGGCAGGATTAGTAAAATTCTCCTGATACAGTTACTGGTACGCTACAGATTTTCCATGTTCATGTTTATGCTTTGCTAGACCCAGGTGCATCCTTGTCTTTTGTCACTCCATACATTGTAGGATAGTTTGGCATCAATCCCAAAATTTTAGCAGAGCCCTTTTTAGTCTCTACCCTAATGGGTAAAACCATCATAGATCAGCGGGTATACAGGAACTGCCCGATTATGATATTTTTGAAATACACATCAATAGATTTAGTCGAGTTAGAGATGAATAATTTTGATGTCATTCTTGGCATGGATTGTCTTCATTCTTACTATTCCATAGTCAACTGCAAAAACAAGATAGTTTAGTTTCAGTTCCTGAATGAGCCCGTCTTAGAGTAGAAGGGTAACACTTTATCTTTTAGGGGTCCGCTTATTTCCTATCTTTGGGAAAGGATAATGTTTTCTGAAGGGTGTATGTATCATCTCGTGCATGTTAAGAATTCAAGTTTTGAATCTCCTAGTCTCGAATTAGTCCCAATGGTTAATGAATATTCAAACGTCTTTCCTAAAGGTCTTCTAGGCATTCCTCCCGAAAGGGAAATAGACTTCCGTATAGACCTTCTCCTAGATACTCAACCTATTTTTATTTCTCCATATAGAATGGCACTGACAGAACTCAAGGAACTGGAAGATCAGTTGAAGGATATCTTAGATAAAGGATTCATTAGGCCTAGTGTGTCCCCATGGGGTGCGCCAGTCTTATTCATGGTCAAGAAAGACGGTTCTCTCAAAATGTGTATTGATTATCGTCAGCTCAACAAAGTCACGGTCAAGAACAGGTATCCGCTGCCAAGGATAGATGACTTATTTGACCAACTTCAGGGTGCCAGTTATTTCTCTAAGATAGACCTTAGATCAGCCTATTATCATCTTAGAGTTAAAGAATATGACATTCCAAAAATAGCTTTTCGTACTCGGTATGGTCACTTTGAATTTCTAGTCATGTCCTTTTGTCTTACCAATGCCCCTGCATCTTTCATGGACTTGATGAACTGGGTGTTCAAGTGGTACTTGGACACATTCGTCATAGTCTTCATAGATGATATTCTTGTTTATTCTCGCACAGAGCGTGATCATTCACACGATCTCATAATTGTTCTTCAGACTCTCAGGGATCACCAGTTGTTCGCCAAGTTCAATAAGTATGAATTTTTTCTAAGATCAGTAGCATTCCTTGGCCACATTATTTTCGGTGATGGCATTAGAGCAGACCCTCAGAAAACTAAAACGGTAAGAAACTAGCCTTGCCCTATCTCTTCATCAGATATTAGGAGTTTCTTGGGTTTGGATGGCTATTACGAACGGTTTGTTAAGGGATTTTATTCTATTGCATATCCTATTTCCAGATTGATTCAGAAGAAGGTCAAGTTTTAGCGGTCAGACCTTTGCGAGAAGAGTTTTCAGTAGTTGAAGACTCGACTCACCTCAGCTTCAGTTTTAGCACTTCCCAACGGTTCTGATGGATTCGTAGTATATTGTGATGCATCCAGAGTAGGTTTAGGTTATGTCCTCACACATCATGGTAGAGTCATATCCTACGCCTCCAGACAGTTAAAGCCCCATGAAAAGAATTATACTACTTATGACCTTGAGTTAGCAATAGTTCTTTTTGCCTTAATGTTTTGGAGGCATTATCTATACGGTGTTCATGTAGAAATCTTCACAGATCATAAGAGCCTTCAGTATGTCTTTTCCTAGAAAGATCTCAATATTTGTCAGAGAAGGTTGTTAGAGCTCTTGAAGATTATGACTTGAGTGTCCTTTATCATCCAGGCAAGGCTAATATAGTGGCCGACACACTTAGTAGACTGTCCATGGGTCGTGTTTCCTATGTTGAGGATAGTAAGAAGAAATTAGCTCAAGAGATTCATCAGATTTCCAGACTAGGCGTTCGCTTAGTCGACTCTTCAGAGGGTGGTGTATGTGTTCAGAGTTGTTCAGAGTCATCTCTAGTTTCCGAGGTGAAAGAGAAATAAGATAGGGATCCTAGACTTTTCAAGCTAAAAGAGTCAGCTCAGAGTCAAGAAATAGAGGTTTTCTCCTAAGAGGGAGATGGTGTTCTTCATTGTCAAGGTCATCTATGTGTTCCCGGTGCAAATGACTTGAGGCAGCGAATTCTTACAAAAGCGCATAGTGCGCAATACTCTATACATCTAGGGGCCACTAATATTTACCACGACTTATGGGAAATCTATTGGTGAAATGGGATGAAAAGGGTTGTTACAGAGTTTTTGGCTCAATGCTCTACATGTCAGTAGGTTAAGATAGAGCATCAAAAACCTAGTGGTTCCATGTAGGAGCTCACTATTCCTACTTGGGAGTGGGAAGAATTGAACATGGACTTTGTGACGGGTTTGTCTAGAACATATGATTAGCATGATTCAGTTTGGGTCATTGTAGATAGAATGACCAAGTCCGCTTATTTTATTCCAGTTTGCACCTCTTACTCAGCCAAGGATTATGCCAAACTCTATATCAGGGAGTTGGACAGATTACACGATGTTCCACTATCTACCATATCAGACAAATGTACCCAGTTCACCTCTTACTTCTGGAAAGTATTCCAAAAGGGTCTTGGCAACCCAAGTTCATCTCAGTATAGTGTTTCATCCTCAGACAGATGGTCAAGCAGAAAAGACCATTTAGACTCTAGAATATATGCTAAGGGTGTATGCAATTGATTTTAAGGGAAGTTGGGATGACCACTTGTCTTTGATTGAGTTTGCATACAATAACAGCTATCACTCTAGTATTCAGATAGCTCCATTCGAAGCTCTATATGGTAGGAGATGTAGGTCTCTGGTTGGTTCATTCAAAGTTAGTGAGACTGCAGTCATAAGGCCTGACTTAGTATTCGATGCCTTAGAGAAAGTTGATTTGATCAGAGAAAGACTCCGGACTGCTCAGAGCTAACAGAAGTCTTATGAGGATGTTTATAGAAAGGATCTCAAATTCGAGGTTGATGACTATGTCTATTATAAGATCTCTCCCATGAAGGGAGTGAAGAGATTCAGTAAGAAAGGAAAGATCAGTCCCTGATATATCGGTCCCTTCAGGATTCTCAGTTGCTTCGGCAAGGTAGCCTATAATCTCGAATTGCTTTTACATCTAGCCTCAGTTCATCCAGTCTTCTATGTCTCTTTAATCAAGAAGTGTATAGGTGACCCAGTAGTTGTTATACCTATTCAGAGCGTTGACATTCAAAATAGTCTATCTTATGAAGAGATTCCAGTTGAAATTCTTGACTATCAGACTCGTAGGCTGAGGAATAAAGAAGTCCCTCTAGACAAGGTTCTTTGGCGGAATTAGTCTATGGACGGAGCTACTTGGAAAGCAGAAATAGACATGTTAACCAAGTACCCTCATCTATTATCTGCTAATTTAGACTTAGCTCGAGGTAACCATTTTACTTGACCTTACTCAATTACATGTTGAAAATTTCAGTATAAAATTGGTATCAAGAATCAGTACATAGCTTATCATGCATTCATGAGTTCAGCTTATCAGTCATGCATCAGATATGCATGTTCAGTTGGGCTATATTAATATTAGTATTCAATTTAGTCCTAAAATCATGTGCCAGTTGAGTATGATTAGTGTATGCATCATTTTATCTTTTCTCCCCTCTCAAGCAGTCATCATTCGAGGACGAATGTTTCAAAGGAAGAGATATTATAATACCCCGAAAAATCCAAAACAATATTAGAGCCATGTACCAAGATTATGCATAGTACATCATGGTTCATTTATAGTTTCATGAGTAGGTTAGATGTATATTACGGATTCAAATAACTCCCAGCTATTAGACAAATCAAAACATTCCTTACCGATTGAATTCTTGAGAGGAATATTGGTATAGTCAAATTCAAATGCGCATACTCTCATTATACTTGGAATTTTTTTGTTCATGACCTATCATTAGATATATAATTGGATTATCTTTTTAATGATACCAATTTCTCCTAAATCCGATATCAAAGAAAAGAGTTATTCCTATTTTCCTCCATCATGTTAGGCTAGAAATAGTGTGACAAAATTTGTGGTAGCTTACCACATTTGTGATGCCCTATCACGAAGGTTGTCAGCCTTAGGAAAAAACTAGCTCCAGTGCGACAACATTCATGGTAGCTTACCACGCTTGTGATGCCCTATTACGAAGTTCGTCAGCCTTAGGCAGAAACTAGCCCCTAAGTGACGACATTCATGGTAGTTTACCACATTTATGGCGCCATATCACAAAGGTCATCAGCCTTAGGAAAAAAACTAGCTCTTAAGTAACGACATTCGTGGTAACTTACCACACTTGTGATGCCCTATCATGAAGGTCATAAGCCTTAGGCAGAAACCAGCTCCTAAGTGACGACATTCGTAGTAGCTTACCACACTTGTGATGCCCTATCACGAAGGTCGTCAAGCTTAGGAAGAAACCACCAATTCCATCTCCTATGTGATGACATTTTTGATTGCTTGTCACATTTTTTGATGCCTTGTCAAAAATATCGTCAGCTATGATTTTCAGCAACTGGGAATTTATTTCATAAGGGTATTTTAGTCATTTTCTTCACCTTCCATGACTTATAACCCTAAAGAGGCATAATTTTTTCAATTATTTTCTTTAGTTAAGCATCTCAAAAACCCTCTCTTACGCTCTCAACCATAAGATTAGGGTTTTTATAAAACTAATCTCTCAAAGGCAAGATTCAAGCCTTTTTCCAAGATAATTGAGAATTAAGTTTCCTAAATCCAAGAACTCTCAAGCAAATCATCAAGGTTTTCTTTCTAAGGTATGCGTAGTGTTCATCTACGGATCTAATCCATTCATAGAGCTCAAGAACCATGTTTTAAATATTATTTTGTAAACTTTTTGTGGTGATATAAGTATGTACATGTTGACAATTGTTGTTTAAGTTTCAATGTGATGTCTAAAGGTGTTTTCATGGAATATATATGTTTGTTAATTGAAAACCATGAGATTTAGGTGGTTTAATATGGTGCAAGTATGAAACTCACCTATGCCTTAAAGAATGCATGCAAAGTGTTTGATAAAATACTTAGGATGCTATAAATTCATGTTTGTATGGTTCTATTATGTCTAAATGACAAGTCCATGTTAGTTATATACTTCAATATAAATCCTATGCTTTTCATGTGTTGCTATTGTGGTGGTATGAAGTATGTAAGATAATGGAGATATACAATATGTAAAGGAAATATATCCATGCATTTTATACAATGATTTAGATGTTGAGTAACTATATGAAATATGATATCCCCTACTTATGATATTAATAATTGTGGACTCAAATCTTGTGATCAAGTCATGTCATATGTGTCAGTTTCCTTCTATCAAGTCTTGGGGGTATTCGTACCCATAAAACATAGCTGTGTGCCTATATCCATGTCATGTTGTCATGATAATCTTAGTCAAGCTATAATCTATAGAACTCTGTCAGTCATGTGACTAAGGAAACTTCAGAAATCTTATGATCTCAGTTAACTCTCAGATAATAGTACTACTCTGTCAGTCAATGGAATTCAGTTAATCTGTCCATGTATAGTCAGTTGAATCATTTTTAGTCTCTTCAGATGGTAGTAGAAGTTAACACTGAGTTAACACAAGGATGGGGACTCAACTACCAGTTTAGGGTGTGATTCTTAGCAATCATCCTTGTGCTCTAGAACTACGTAGCCAACGTAGGTTGAGACATCTTAGCCTGTTAGATTAGGGTTGTTGAGGTGGATTAACCTATCAGTTTAGGGTTCCCACTATTCTCCTTTCGAATACCTACCAGCTAAGGGTCACTCGCAACTGTCCTTACCAGTGGTGTGGTATTGACACTCCTCTAGTAGGGGAAGATATTAGACCCCAACTTAGCTATATGCGTTATTGGGGCATGTCAGTTAAAAAACTACCTCCCACAATTTTAGAATCAATCTCAGTAAAATAACTCAGATAGGTCTTCAGATTTTAATATATCAAGACTGTCAGGTACAGTCAGACTCAGTTACGGTATGAAACTTAGATAGTTCCATTAGATTCAGGATTGTTAGATACAGTCGCCCATGTTATTAGAATTTTAGTATCAGTCATGTTAGCCATCAGTAAACTATGTATTAGCATATACGACTAGCTATCATGCACCCATGATTTCAGTTACTATGTATGCATATTTGTACTCTTACATTTATGTTAGTCAAACAGTTAGCATTGTTCATGAATGCAAACCCTATTTATATTTAGCCTACCTTACTCGTATACTCAGTACATACCCTCGTACTGACTTTCTGTTCATGTTACACCATAGGTTTAGAGACACAAGCTCCAGATTGGAAGTAGCAGTAGCATTTCCAGTCACAGAGATTCAGTGAGTCCTCTTCATTCAAGGATAATATGATTGGATTTGTTCATTATTATTTTAGTTAATTATCAATTTGCTAAGGTAGTTGGAGACATGATTGTTCGCAATGTTGATACTTATGCCAATCTTATTATTTTAGATATGGTATAGTTGATGTGATTCTGGGCATGGACTAATTATTCCAATATCATGTTGTCATTGATTGTTTTTCCAAGACCATTACTTTATCCAAACACGATGAACCCTTACTCATATGGCAAGGAGTAGTTTGATGCGAGACAATCAGAATTATTTCTTATGTTTGTTCTGGGAGGCTTATTTTGAGGGATTGGAAAATCTTATCTGACTTATATTTGTGAAAATAGTATAGAGAGTCTATTGTTTTACTCCGTTCCTATCATTTATGAGTTTACTAATGTATTCCCTACAAACCTACCTGGTATTCCCCCTATCCATGAAATTGAGTTTGCCATTGTTCTCGAGCTTGAAACCAGACCTATTTTTATAATACCTTACCGTATGGCTCCTACCAACCTTAAAGAAATAAATTCCTAACTTTAGGATCTTCTTGAAAAGGGTATTATTAGACTAAGTGTGTCCCCTTAGAGAGATCCTATATTATTTGTGAGAAAAGATAACTCCATGCGTATGTCTATTGATTATAGGCAGCTTAATATGGTGATGGTAAAGAACTATTATCCTATGCCTGTGATTTATTTGACCAACTTTAGGGTGCAGTAGTGATTTCTAAGATTTATTTAAGCGTTGGTTACAATCAGTTGAGGATTCAGGCTAAGAATATCCCAAAGACAACCTTTAGGACCTGATATAGTCATTATGACTTCTTAGCGATGTAATTTGGGTTGACTAATGCCCCTACCATATTTATTGACTTGATGAACCGAGTATTCAGAACTTATTTGGATTCTTTCGTGATTGTGTTCATCAATGACATACTGATGTATTCTAGGAGCATAGAGGAGCATAGGCAACATTTGAGGATTGTGCTCTAGACTTTAAGAGACCATGTGCTTTTTGCCAAAATTTCCAATTGTGAGTTTTGTCTTGAGTCAAAGAAATTCCTTGGGCATGTGGTGTCTAAGGCTGGTATTACGACAAACTAAGCCAAGATTGAGGCAATTCATGATTGGGATAGACCTACATCTCCAGCTGAGGTTTGTAGATTCATTAGTTTGGTGATTATTATAGGCAATTTGTCAAGGGTTTTGCAACTATATTAGCTACTATGACCAAATTAACTTAGAAGTAGATTCCTTTCTAATAGTCCAAAGAGTGTGAGAGGAGATTCGGAAAGCTGAAGTAATTCCTACTTAGGCTATAGTTATATCTCCTATTGAGGGATTGGGATTTACCGTGTTTTGTGATGCTTTTGGTGTCGGTTAGGGTTGTGTATTGATGCAGTAGGTTCATATTATTGCTTATGCTTCAAGACAGCTTAAGGTGCATAACTGGAATGGTACTTTTCGTGCATAAGATTTGGAGATATTATCTTTATGGTATGTATTGTGAGATTTTCATCGACCATTGAAGTCTTTAGGATCATATGACCTAGTTAATGCTTTATGCTAGAAAATGTAGATGGATAAAGTTTCTTAAGGATTATGATATTTCAAACTTATATCATCCTAGCAGGGAAAATATAGTAGTAGATGCCTTGCGCCGGAAGGTAGTATGTATTGGTAGCGTGCTTGTATTTTAGTTTATAAGAATTCATTGGCATAGAACCTTCCTTCCTTATCTAACTTGATGGTTTGGCTTGATATTTCAGACCCTAGGAAGATTCTTTGTAGTGCTGAGAAGAGGGCTTCATTATCTGAGTAGATTTGAGATTATCAGTTTAAGGATAGTAAGCTTTGCTTCCTTTGTGACCAGGTGCTAAGTAGTGAGTCTGAGAGGGACACCATAGACTCTGATAGTGTTTTAAGATTTGATGGTAGCATTTGTATTTTAAAGATCGATGACTTAATTCATTTGATTTTTCATAAGTCTCATAATTATAGATGTTCCATTTATCCTGGCATAGCCAGAATGTATAGAGATTAAAGACAAAATTATTAGTGCAATAGTATAAAAAGAGATATGATAGACTTTGTAGCTCGTTGCCTATGTTGTTAGTAGCTAGAGGCTGATCATCAGTGACCAGGTGGATTGACTTAGAAGTTGACCATTCTTGAGTGAAAATGGATATGGATTACCAGGGATTTTGTAAGTGGATTGCCTCACACTTCCCATGGTTCTGATGGTAGTTGGGTTGATATAGATTATTTGACAAAGTTAGCATAATTCAATCCTACTCAGATGTCCTTCGGTGCTGAGATTAGCCCGTATCTATGTTCAGGAGATTATTTGTTTGAATGTTATGCCCATTTCAATTAGTTAGGAACATTGTTCGGTTTTCACTTTGAGGTTTAGTAGAGAATTTAAGGAGGAGTTAGGTATTCAAGTGGATCTTAGTATAGCCTTTCATCCATAGACAGATTGTGGGGGATTATTTAGACTTGGTATATTTTTCTTATAACAACAGTTATCATTTGATTATTAAGATGGCACATTTTGAAACCATGTATGGTAAGATTTGTCCTTCTTCGATTGGATGATTTGAGACTTTTGATCTTAGGCCCCATGTTACTAATTACTTCAGGAGTCATTGGATAGATTCAGGTGCTTCAGGATAGGTTGAGAGCAACTTAAAGTAGGCAGAAGGCCAACACATACTGTAGGATTCGTGCCTTTAGTTTTGGAGTTGGTGATCGTGTATTCCTTTGTGTATCGCCCATAAAGAGTGTGACGAGGTTTACAATGAATAGCAATCTCAACCTTAGATATATTGTAGATTTTGAGATTCTACTCGCAGTCAGTGAAGTGGCTTATGAGTTATCCTACCTCAAGAGTTTGCCATTGTTCATTCAATTTTCCATGTCTCTATATTGTGGTGATACATTCCTAATCCATCTCATGTGCTTATATGGGACTCAGTCCAGTTGGACGAGCGTTTGACTTTAGTAGAGGAGTCGACGGTCATTTCTGCTAGTGATGTTAGTGGTTTTACACTAGGGATATTATTATAGAAAAGTTTTAGTGGAGGCACTGCATAGTAGAGGAGGAAACTTGGGAGATTAAGAGTGAGATGCGAACTCAGTATCCTCATTTGTTAGAGACTTTAGGGATAGCCTAATCCTTAACTTTTGATGAAAAAAGTTCCTATAGTAGTGGATATCTTACTGACCCTTTAGGTTATTTTCGTATTTCTACTTTTTTTTGTCATTAAAGTTTTTTTATTATTTCCTCGAGTCATTTATGACTTTTTGGAACTAAAAGTTTGGTTAGTGGGAAGTTCATTTGGATTTTAGAGCCGATTGAATATTTTGAAGCCTTTGTTGGTTCCAAATGGCCATTGGGAAAAAGCAATAGTAAGATGACCTCGTATGTAAATTTTGACTGCACCAACATATCTGTAATGTTGATTTTAGGCTAGGTAGACCTTTGGTTTGGGTCCCGAGTCACCCGGGCTCATTTTGACCCACTGGCCATAAAGTTAAGAAAATAAAATATGGGAGTGGGATCCATATTTGGTCAAAACGACCTCAGATGGAAAATCTGATTGAGCCATTGAGTCTAAAACATCAAATTTAGTTTGGTTTCATAGTTTGTTTGCGTATACGGTATTTCAGATGAATCTCAAGGGCTTGGCAGGGACTTGGAAATTTCCAAGTCCATTGTTGTCAGCTAGTGCATTGCTATCTCGAGCCGAGCATCGCGGTCGTAATACCTTTGGTAGTCATCAAGTACTACGATCGCATTGTATAGGTTGCAACAACGACCGATATCTACAGGCTCAAGAAGCCATGATCACAAACCTCGATGTCGCGATAGCAACTTTCAAGTACCTAGACTGTGTATAAAATGTCCTCTTTTCCACAAATATTTTCCATTTTTCATCATTCTCTTAAGACCCAAAACACTAAGAAGAGGGATAATTTGCAATTTATACTTGAGGGGTGATTTAGGAGCATGATTTACATCTATTTTCGCGATTATCTTTCGATTTGAGGTAAAAATTCATTCTTTTCTTTTTGTATTTTAGTGGTTTCTTGCTCAAAACCCAAAAAATTTTAGGGCTTTTTTCTAGCCCTAATTTAGCTTGGTTTTCACCTATTTTTAGGGTAATAATTTGTTAAGCATGTAAGAATTTTGGGTTGGTTTTGAAACATGATTTTCAGAAATGGGAGCTACTTGGGGTTTTGATGTGATTTTTGGATCCAAAGCACAATGGTGAAATATATTTATTGTTATTCTCATATTGATGAGTTGAATGTATTTTTGATAGCTTGGCATCTTGAGTAGGCATTTCTGAAGGAAAAAATAGTGGTTTAGTGGTTCATTCAACTTTCTTTAGTGTCGAGGTAGGCTAGGCTTATCCGCAGTTATATTAAGTTATTTCATAGTATTCTTATGATATTTTGTGTGTATTGGAACTGATTTTAGGTGTTTGATTGATGTAATTCAAGACTTTGGTTAAATAGATCATTTAGGACATTTTAAAATCATAAGAGTTAAAACACTTAGCTTGTTTCCTTGTGCCTTGGGTGAATTGAACTCCATTCTTCATATTTAGCAAGAGAATTCCTTAGATCACTCAAATTAGGTAAAAAAAATCTTTCGTCATTCATGCTTAGGGTAAGTTTGGCCTTAGTTTCTAATGCTAGTGAAGGTTACCTTAGTTTCCATTGGACTTAGTTAATGTGTTTAGGAAGAATCTCTACCTTAGGGAAAATTGAGGCTTGTTTAACATCTAAAAATTGATTTTGATACCTTAAGCCTAATTAGGATTGTTTTCCTAAATTAGAACTCAAGGATTAGAAGTGGACTCTTAGCCCGCTTTAGGCTATTACTCATATTAGCTTTGACAAACCTTTTACACTTATTAGATTCTTGGAAATGTGTATTGAGGTAATATTGAGAAATCTTGATACTTGATGGTTATATTGGTTAATATGAGGGTTGACGCCTATTGGTTATTATATTATTTATGTTATTGAGGAGGCTATTCATGGTGTTAATTATATATAAATATATCCGATTTGAGTCTTGAAGATAATTATGCTAATGATTATATTTACCGGTTTAAGTCTGGCAAGTCATTATATTTTCTTGTTCAATTCTATCTATTAATTATTTATCAGTTCAAGTCTGACTATTATTTATTTAACGTTTTAAGTCAGACCATTGATTATATTTATTGGTTTGCATTTGGATATGCATATTATGCTATGATGATATACTTCTTATGAATTACAATATCGGGGTGTGAGATTGAGAGTAACAAATTGGATAAGTTGGAAAATGATGAAATATTTATAATGTGGCATGACATAAATGGACTCTAGTAGTAAAATGACTAGTTGACAAATGATGGTTAATTGAGAAACAATGACTAGTGGATATATGATGACTAGCTGATAATAAAATTAATGAGAAGAGATATATAGTTGATCAAATGGCTAGTTTATAAATGATGACAAGGTGGCTACACATTGGTGAATTATGAATTGATGGTTATATAACGAGTTGGTTATTTGTAAGTAATTAATGGTTTCTTTATTCTATCTTTGAATTTTCTCTCCAGACGTGTAGGAGTCTACGATGAGTTATTTACTTTCTACACTAATTGGTGTATGGGAGTCAATTTTGTTGTTATGAATATGTGTTGATTCATTACATTATTTTACATCTATGCACAACGTGGTTGGAGCTATTTTAGGTTTGTCATACCTGACTAAGTTACGTTATTTTGTAATTTATCATACTTTTTTCATGATTTAGCTCAGCCGACCGATGATGCTATTGAGTACCCATTGTTTTGGTACTCATACTATACTTTTATACCTTTTTTGGTGCAGATTCTATTAATAGTTGTTGCTGCTGATCGTTAATTGTGTTGTGTAGATTTTGCAAAGACAAGGTGAGCTCTTGGAGTCCGAGTCAACTATTTTCTTCTATCATGTAATCTTCAGTATTTAGTTATCTAGAAAAATTTTGTTGACTATTCTAAGCCTTTGAGTTGTATTATTATTAGATGCTCTTGTACTAGCTCTACCAGGTCATGGGATAGTATCCTGTATTGATTGTTTTATCTATCTAGAACTCCTTTCTTCTTTATAAGTGATGTTCATTACTTCTATGATTAGGCATTTTCCACCAAGTTAACCCATTGCGTTTAGCTTTCGGTTACGGTTTAGCTTACTTACTGGTGGGATAGAGTAGTTGCCATCATGACTCATAAATCTAGTCTTGACAATACACTGCTAGGGCAATGCTCTGCATGAACAAGCTATGAAGGGGCACAAATTCGAAGATTATAGGAATTTTCCTTCAACAAAGTGAGCAAGGTGCCACTAACTTAAAGGAAAATGAGCTGGGCTATCACAAATGCGACATTAATGGTCGTGAAAAGAAAGAAAGGGAAGTGGTGGGTTTTGTCAACCGTTCATCGTGAATGCGAGAGAAGGCTCGTGAACATAATTATCAAGATATTGATCCTTTGCAAACATGGTCTACCTCTCACCAACGTGAAGGGTAAATTACCTTGCACTAGCTGTCGCATATCAGTAATTTTCAAATGCTAAATAGACTTTCATTGGGGATTTGGTATTCATTATGAACCCAGTGCATGTAATCAAACTATGCTACCATACCAAATTTGACTTTCTTGACTCAACGGAACCATCAACATTTTCATCCAAGATTGTTTCGACAAAATATGGGTTCCACACCTATAGTTCTATTTTAATCAAATTCTATCCAACAACCCAAAATGAGTCTAAAAGCTTTGAGACCTGAACAAAGATCCCCCTAACCTAAAATCAATGTTACGTATAATAACCTCTAAAATAGTGATTTGAGCCAAAATCCAAATGAACTGTATGATAACCTAACCGAAAATTTTGGCAAGTTGTAAATGACTTGCAGCCACTCTAGAAGGCTTCAAGCACCAGCAATTCATTGAAATCAAGAAAATAACCCGGAGACTAATTACCTTTTCTCAAGAAAATCCAACCAAAAAAAGGATATTTGTTAGGGTTTTTGCCATTATTTTGTTTCCATATTTGAGTGTACTTTTTCCTTGAAGTAAAGTAAAAGTATTATGATAGTTTCTTTTACTTTTTATAAAAGGAAAATATAGAACTCTTTAAAATTTTACTAATCTCTTTCACAGAGGAAGGATTTTATATATCTATAAATTAAATATTTATTTGTCTAATTCCATACTACAATAGCATCCACAATGGACTCATTAGAAAGTTGTTTATAGAGAGATTTTTTTCTCAATAGTTTTTCTGTTTTTTCAATATAAGGGTCACTTGACCAAACTATTTGAATAATATATTTATAGTATATTTTCTTTGTCAACTGATTAATCGTCCCAATGGTTTACAACTAGTAACTTTCGCATGATACCCACAATATAGAACCTAACAACAATATTGTTGTAATATATACTACTAATACAGGAAACACGAGGATGAGTACTACAAACTTAAATGCTCAGGTCTCAGATTTGAACAACCAGATTTTTTCATTGTATT
This sequence comes from Capsicum annuum, assembly GCF_002878395.1. Taxonomy (NCBI): domain Eukaryota; kingdom Viridiplantae; phylum Streptophyta; class Magnoliopsida; order Solanales; family Solanaceae; genus Capsicum; species Capsicum annuum. The sequence goes on along the minus strand of NW_025825704.1, from coordinate 606,717 downwards.
TTTCATGACAAAGAATTGGTTTTACTTTTTGTCCAACCTAAAAAATGTCGGAATGATGACGTAAAACCATGATAATTACTTTTAAACATGAAAATGCATGTCTTAAATCCGATAATTAACTTGCTGCATACATACTTATGTATTAGATTTTTCTAGACTGATACTTGTTAGTAGTCTTTACTGAATACAAAAGATAGGTATGTATCTACCAGAATTACACACAATCATGACCATGTATCAGTTCATATCTTTTCAATTAGTTGTAAATTTTTATGCATTTGTACAACATGTGGATGTTATTTGCTACTAGCAGTGAAAGATTTTTAAGTAATAGACCAATCCCTGCCAAAGATACACCATTATGAGTTGTTTGTTCAAAACATACATTTATAAGATATACAAAAGGTAAGAGGGGATGATGTTCTTCCTACGTAGGAAGATTATGCATGGTCAGTTGTTGTTGCTCAGAATAAGGATTCACTTTCTAGCATTATCAAAGGATTTAGTATCCCCTACAGTCTTCCTTGGCATATGGTCGAAAAGGTGCATGTCATAGCAAATTGTAGTAGTTAGTTTCATTGGTATCTGGATGTTTTTTCTCTAAAGAATAGGCACGTACGTGTGTATGATTCAATGTTTATAGGAAGACACAGGAACAGTCGATTGAGGTCCAAAAGTATGCTACAATATTGTTGACTTACCTTAATATCAGTGGGTTTTTGGACAAAAAAGTCCAAATTGACTGTTCATACCTTGAATTTTACAAGGAAAAATCCCATCAATACCTTTTTGATGTAGAATAAATGAAAGAAATTGATCGGCACGCAAGTGGTAGTCTTAATGAATATGTTTAATTTTTTAAAATTTATTTATTTATGAAATGACCTATAGTATGTTAATGTTAGTAAATTTTTAACTGACAATACATATTTTTCCAGGGATTGTGTAGATTTTGTAGTTGGGTTTATAGAGTATCTAAGTGATGGATTATAAATACTATCTTCTAGGTTTGATTCTAAATTCCTTGGCATGAGATATGCAACACTTTTATGCAACTATGGAGTAGAAAAGGGTTAAAATGATTATATTAGTGGCAATGAATATTCACCTACACAAAAGTCCAACTTCATGACTGCAGATAAAAATGAATTGGTTGCTTTTAAATTGATGTAGATCAATTGGTTTTGTACATTTCATCTTATGAAGAAACTTTTTAAATTTGTGAAAAAAATTGGTGATAGTATTAGCTATTGCTCATCAAGACATGTGTTGACACATTATATTTAATATTGGTTTTGTGGATGATTTTCTTTAATGACGATATTCATATGTTTACTTTCAACTAGTTTTTATGGATCATATTTATTGAATGATAACATTTCTTGAGCAATATATTTTCAGTAATATAATTTAAGTAATTTTTCAAATACATCAAATAGTAATGTATCTTATATAGTGATGAGTCAGATTCATCAATATGTCATTTATCTAACAGAATATAATTTGTTAATGTATCTTGAACATTTCTGATAACAAATTAACCTTACCATTATTATTAGCAACGTATCAGATACATTACCACCAATAATGTATTACCAAAATTAATAAAATTACAATGTGTTTGTAGATACATTATAAATTTGGTCTTTTAGAAAAAAGTATGACCCTTCTGTTAGTCGGCTTCTATTATATCATTTTTTTGGTTTTTAAATTTGTTAATAGTCATAATGTATTAAGCTATTGCATATTAGTGTATTATAATGCCTATTATAATGAAATCAATGCATCAAAAAAAATAAAGTATCTCCAGTTGCAAAATTTACAATAATTTTAGAACTCGTATTGATATTAAATAAAATATTATTCAAATAGACTGAACAATATTTAAAAAAATAAAATAACAAGGTCCTAATGAATCTAAGATAGTGGAAACATTCTAACAAGCTACTAACCTACAGGTCACTTTTCCATTGGAAAGAAACAGCAAGTATGTTTGTTGTGATCTACATAACCCCATCGTCCACAACAATTTGTGCTCAAAGTAAAAGTTTCATCAAATTTCTTGTAACTTCCTTTCGTTGGTCTTTCATGTGGTCCTTTTAATTTTTTTGGTAATAGCACTTCTTCTAAAATATCTTGTGGCACATGTCAATCCTTTGCATTAGGCAATAGAAGCATTGAAACTTCACATGTCTTGACTAATATTTTTGTCCTATAGTAACTAGAGTAGTACAATTATTGTATTGATCAAAAGAACTGCTATTGCATTTTGACGAGATATCTTGTGTTGTTGGAACCTTCTAAAATTGTATGTTCTACTCTCCAGGCTAACAATGTATCTTCTTCCAGCATCATATTCATAGTACATATAAGGCGATGAAGCCTTAACTTATAAGATTAATCAACTATTATTCCAATAACACATTAAAAAAATTGTGTATCTTTATTAAAAACAACACACATATGGTGATATATAACTAATATAAAACAAATAAATAGTCTTAAAAGTAGGTATATGAATGTGTTTTAAATCTATTACAATGTGTACAGGTTAAAGCTATTTATCAAGAAAAACATACCATCTACTAAGAAGATTTTGATGCATTGAGCACTAGAATATCTTCAAATATTTTTCATAATATTTTTTTTTGCATATGTTGCTATTTTCCTATTCTTGCAATTCAAAGATCCAAAGAGTAATATTGCTTGTTCCAAAAATTCTATGATAGACAATTATCATACCTCGTTTAGTTTTCTATTAATACCTCTAGCAATATTCAAAGTCATTATTTTCTATTAATATCTCTAGCAATACTAAAAGTTATCATTCTACCTCTATTATTTGTTCATAAACCCTCGCACATTTCTCATAACCAACCTTTACTAGGCAATCCTTTACCCTATTGTCTACCTTATCCTATTTATTCATAAGAAAATCAAAATTATTTTCTTTGTAAGCCTTTAACATTGTATAGTATGTTTTGGTAAGTCTTTTTTTTTACTCATTTTGAAGTTTGTGCATACCGTCTTTCGTAGATGACAAATGCATGCAAAATGTTGAACATTAGGATAGACAATGCTTACACTCTTTAGAATGCTTTCACTATGATCAGAGTAAACAGATATATTCTCACACTCTCAAAAATTGCTTTTAAATTATAAAAAAAAGTAATTGCATGAAGAATCATTTTTAGAGTCTACACACCCATAGGTGATTGGCAATATGAGACCTAGAAATAGAAAATAACTGATACATTACTTTGAGAGTATTTGGGAAACAACTTATGTGCATAAACTAGATACATACTATGATGGCGTAGTTCAAAATATCTAATAACAGATTATCAAGTGGAATGAATAAAGATAGCATAATAGATATGATAAAATACTAATACATATAAGATAGTCCCAAAACCTAGTGGAATTAATATAAGAGATTTGAACATAATAAGAGTACAACGTCAAATATTGATTAAATATACATGTAAAACCTATCTCTAAAAATAACATAGAGATCAGTCTAATCCATAAGAGGGAGAATAGTAATACGTTGAATGCCAAATTTTTTATCCATAGCTACTCCGCATGAAGCACATAACAAAAGTGAAACCTGCGCTATGATCTAAAGGCTATATAAGTATAAAATGAGTACCAAACATATGGTACTCAGTAAGCACCTGCCGATTAAGATCCAAAGATTATGGAAATATAAATTATAGGTTGAGCATAAATATAAGCTACATGCAACTATCTAAGAAGCTAAACATGACAAGGCTAAATAAAAAATAAGGGTAAACTATCTTATTCTAGATGTAATCAGGAACTAAAGTACAATACCATATATCATCAGCCAATATACAAATAAAAATTAGAATAAACGGTATGTAAGGGTATATATATATATATATAGACATATAACTACTCAAGGAAATGACTAAGGTAACCAACCTAACATCTCAAGGCATCATAATCAAGTAGGAAAATAGTGCTAGCATAATCAAGGTTTCTACCTTAATGTCTATACATGATATAATTATCAATACTATATTTTACCATAATAAAAAAAGGATCAAAAACATAACTCTAACCTTTGTACCAGCCCATAATCAACCTGTCATGAACTAACCATTGAAACAATAATAAGATAACCTGATAGTCCATATAAATAAATCCTAACAGAGCCCTATAAATTGGAAAGTTCAATGAACATCAATAAACGACACTCATAACCTATACCTATGCTACCATACGTAAGGCTGATATATATAGGTATCAAACAACATATTGGTAATAGAAATAAGCATGCATGAATAAATACAAAGTAAATCTATAATACTATAACTGATCTAATTTACATAATGTTACCCAGTATATACACCTCTTCTAGTTCAATGAATCACATAGATAGAATCTACGATGACTTCTCCTCTCTGATATGACATCGTATGGATGGACGGGCCTCTAAGGGATTCGAGAATATTCATATACATTAACCTAGTCTTGTCCCAGAATTTCCAGTAATAATCATCATCATTAATCTACTCTGTTCAATTCCAAAGAGATCTATATCTAATAAATGTACAGACTCATACCCATGGATAATAGAGTATAAGTTCATAAATCTATTGCCTGGGTCAAATCTAGGTCTAAACCATTATAATATAGTAGAAAGAGTTAGAATCTCTTATGCTCAATGTAAATAGTAGTGATAAACCATGGATCAAAATATATCTCAATAAGATTTCTAAAAAATTATTTTTAGTTTCAAAAGCCCATAAATCATCCATGAAGGTGGTATAATTTTCTTTATAAAATTATTTTTTTTAATATAAAAAGTGAGAATAGATTCCTTTGTGGGAAAATAATAGTAAAGCCATGATTTTAGTTGGAATCCTACCATTAGAAGCATGAATGTACAATGTTCTATGAATTTTATCACTACTATCAAAACTATACAATAATAAATGGAAAACCTCTATAGACTAAAGCCACATCTGTTATAAGGATAGAATACTTACTTGCAGTGTAATAGAGTAACCATGGCCTTAGACAAACAACGTATATCCATCATAGTATCAATACTCTAAATTGGAACATGATAAACTATCCCAATAAGTCAAGTGATAAACCTTATAATAATGGGTATTTATCATTAACAATTATTAACATACTAGTAGCCTAGGGTAATATTATCCCACATGTATAACAAGTAGTTTATCTTAAGGGTGGATTCACCCTTCTATCCCCATACTCCTAAATTAGGCTAAGTCATGGTAGTCTAACCATAATCATATCCTAATATCCCTATATATCATGAAATATACATTATACATAATTTCATGAAGAAGAGTAGACAAAATATTACCTCAATGCCAAACCTCAAACCTTTGAATCATCTATAAATTATCCACCATTGCTCCACAATTATGAAATACCTTAATTCTATAAAAATAGTCATATACATGTAATTAGGATTAAAATAAGGCCCACATTAATGTATAAAGGGTTGTGTTAGATTTTGGTTCAAGATCAAGAATGCATGGCTTACAAAAAGAATCTAAAATTGATCTATTATGAGGTCCCTCAAAAGATGTCATGACCCAATTTACGAGTCATGATGGAACCTTTTTTATCTGACTAATAGTTAAGAAAAATCATAGTGATAGATCTTATTTTAACGATCATCATCTGACAATGAAGGACCAAGTTATTGGTTCTTCATAAAAACATACAACTGTCACTGTCCTACATAATTTCGTCTGTTAGTGTAACAAACTGTACAGGTTATCTATGTAATAGTTAGAACACCTATACCAATATAAATTATACCCTAATCATTATATAGATATAAGTAAAAAAGAATGATCCTCAATATATAGTTTTATCAATTTGGTCATTCAATGAGAGTAATAGGCAAAAACTTAAATACTGCTCAAGTTCCAAGCTTTTGTGTGTTGAGACTGTGTTTCCTTTTTAGTCAAGTCTTGGTATGTAATTGAATTACATATTTTATAAGCATAATTTTTTTCTTGTGCTCGTTGAGTACATAGGTAGAGTTACCTGAGTTGGATATTGATTAGAGTTCATCAATATCGAGGTGAGATCTTGACAGAGTCTTTAACGAGAGTTTGTGATTGAGTAATTACAAAATAGTTGAGCCTAGATTCATGTTACAATGGCGTCTGTAATCATGAGTTAAATTATAGTGGATTATGGAGATCTTATGATAGCAAGTCATGGTTTCTCCTCCCTTGAGCAAAGAGGTTTCCACATTAAATCATTATGTTCGTTACTTTTCTGCAATATGTTGTTTTCTTATAGATTTACTACTTTATTGCATGTGTCTGACTTTAAGGGACCTGGTCCATCATAAGGTGGTGCACCCCCATGTTTCCATAATTTGTATTATAGCAAGGACACTTTAAAAGGTTCGTACCTAGAGTAATTTATTGATCATTGCTGCTTCTTCTAATTAGGAAGAAGGGAAATCTATCACTAAACTGCTCCAATTTAATAGGAACATTATGGGTGGTTGAAAATAAGGATGTATGATTTCATTATAGCTGAGGATAGTGAACTGATGGATAAAATACTTGATGTTCCTCTTATGCCTATAGAGAGGTCAAAGAAAGAGACATAAAAAGGATGGTTGTCAATAACATGAGTGAGTTTGACATTGAAGATGAAAGAAAGTTTAGAAGAATTAAAAGGCAAAGAAATTACTTGTTTGTGCCATACGACCTTATGAGTGTAGTAGGATTTCTGGTTATGAAAATGCTAAAGAAATAAGATTGCCTGTAGACATCTCATAAAGGAATAATTTATGTGAAGGATTCAAAATTTTACATGTTGACTACTTAGTAAGAAACGTTTTCTATGAAGGGAAGAGAGACAATTAAAGAAATGCATACAAGGTTCACTTCTATCACAAATGAGTTGCACTTCTTAGGAGATGTTATTCCTTCGTATAATCAAGTGAGAAAAATTCTAAGTGTTCTTCCAAAGTCTTCGGAAAGCAAAGTAGATGTTACTACTAAGGAAAGTAACCTGAAGACTCTCACTATGGTTAAACTCATTGATAATCTAAGGACTCATGATCTCAAAAAACAACAAGGATGAAAAATCTCTAGCATTGAAGGCTTCAAAATTTGAATCAAATGTAAAACACACTGATATTGCCTATTTGGTAAAAAATATTGTTAGATCTATGAAGAAAAATGGCCAGTTTAAAATAAGAGGAATTAGAAATAAAAAAGAAGCCCTATTGATGTTTGTCACAAATGTTGAAGTCTTGAGGATTTTATTAAGGACTGACAAATGTACAAAATAGATTACAAAGAATATCTCAAGACTGGAGGTGACAAAGGAAAGAACAATGACCAGGTCCCTATAAAATGTAGAAGAAAAGCTACAGCTGATTATGTAGTGAGGTAGTCCATAGCACTGTGGGCAGATTACTCTAGTGAATCTGATGAAGCTAAAAGGGCTAAATATATGTCTATGTTTGCTGTAGAGGAGTGTAAGGTTACATATGATTCCCTATTTTCTCTCATGGAAAAACTAAATATAAAGAAGAAAATGAGGTAACTTTCACATTAAGGAGAATTTAGATAACTACTCCTCTAGAAAGATAAAGAAGATAGCAAATGTGTTGTTTGATTTTGCTGTTTATTGATTACTGATAAAAATTCTCTAGAAGAGAAAGTAGAGAATGAGAAGATTGAATTAATTGTTTTAACTCTCCATATCTGAACAGAGGAACAATTTACTAAGTTGAAATCTAAAAGTCTAAGTTTAATGAATAGAATGAAGAAAGTGGATAATTCTAATGGCAAAGGAAAGAACAAGCCACAAGGCTTCAATTAATCTTGAGAAAAAGTTTAAGGATTCCCAAAATCATCTTATGACTGCACACCATAATAATGAAGAATTATAAAGTGACCAGGTTCATATAAGGGAAAAACTTGCCAAATTATTAAAATGGACCAAATCTTCTAAAATCTTTTCTAATTTAACTGGTCAGGGTATCAATAATGGTAAAGGCCTTGAATGTCAGTATAAAATCTAATCACTTAGGTCTTAAAGGAAAGCTATTGATGTTATTAGAAATAGGGTACAAAAATCTCTATGTACTTATTATGGAAGAGATGGACACATAAAGAAAAACTGTCAGTATTGGCTTAGAGTTCCAATGAGCATTACTAAATACATCCAGCTGGAAAATTATTATCCTAAGGGTTTAGTTCCCTTAAAAATGTAAAGAAGAAATCTCCACCTTGATGGGACAAGAAAGATTTGATCACAACATTGTCTTCTTATTTGGAACTCTAATTCAAATGGGTTCCTAAATATAAAAATGACTGTGTGTGGGTGGGAGGAGGGGAATACAACCAGAACTAGTTCGTGGATAGTTGATGTTCAAAGAATATGATAGGAAGGACTAACTACTTTTTTTCTCTCAAGACACTTCAAGGTAGAGGTATCTTTTTTATAAATTGTAAAAAAGGGATATTTTCATGGTATGAGAGAGATTATAAAATCATCTAATCAAGACATAGAAGATGTGTATTATGTAAATGACCTCAAGTATAGTCTTCTATGTGTTTCTCAAATCTGTCATAAAGGTAATAAGGTTAATTTCTCTTTCTATAGATCTACTGCATAAATATTAAAGTCTTTGAGAGTTACTCTCAAAGCCAAGAGGATCAAAAATATATTTTGTCTTATTTAGATTTTGTGGTAGATAGGGTATTATCTTGCCTAAGTGTTCAAAGTAAAGATGTTAATTTATGGTATAGAACGCTGGGATATATAAGTTTCTCTTTGCTGAACAAGTTAATTTCAAAGGCCCTTATCTGTGGTATGCAAAAGCAAAAATTTCAGGACAAAAAGGTCTGTAATGCTTGTGTTAAGGGAAAACAAACCAGTTCTTCCTTTAATCTGAAGAAGCAAGTGAGTACATCTAGATACCTTAAGATGCTGGACATGGATCTATATGGAGCTGTTAAAGTTTAAAGTAGAGGAGGAAAGAAGTATGTGTTTGTCAGTGTGGCTGAATAATCCAGGTTCACCTAGACAATGCTTTTCAGAACAAAGGATGAAACCTATGAGGTTCTTGTTTCTTTGGCTATGAAAATTCAAATGAAGTTGAATTATAAGATTGATGAATTCATATTTGATAATGGAACTAAATTTGAGAACTCTGAAGTTGTATGGTTCTGTGCTAAAAATGGAATTAGTCTTAACTTCTCTAGCCCAAGTATTGCGTAGGAAAATGGAGTTTTTGAAAGAAAGAACAAATCCCTTATAGAGGTTGCCAGGACCATGCTGATTGATAGCATGCTTCCAAATAATATTTGGGCTAAAGCTTTAAATACTGCTTACTATGTGACAAATAGGTGCCTAAGTTGATCACTCCTAAACAAGGCCCCATATGAGCTTATGTTCATTAGAAAGCCTAAGCTTGACTACTTCAGACCTTTTAGGTACAAATTCTTTGTTCTAAATAATGGGAAGAAGGATCTAGAAAAGTTTGTCTCCAAAAGTGATGAAGCAATATTTTGTAGGCTACTCCTCAATAAGCAAAGCATATCAAGTTTTCAATCAAAGAACTCTACGTGTTGAAGAAAGCATGCATGTGGTCTTTAATAAGTTAGGAAAGATAATGAATCCAGGTGATGGTGAAGATTCAGAAATTGAAGAGCTCATTCCTTTTTAATGGGATGTTATTTCCGAAGATGAAATTAAAGAACTAAATGATACAAATGTGAAGGATGAAAGAAATGGTGATCCAGGATCTCAGTCATAGACCCCAACTAAACAATAAGAAGGGTCTAATAAAAATTCTCAGGGACTTGATCCTAGTAGAACTCATTTCAGAAAGTCGAACAAGAGGTAAAAGTTATTTCATCCACTTGAGAATTTGACTACACCTTTTTAATATGGACTCTAAACATGTGCTTAAGCAAGAAATTTTATGGCAGTCTTAGTTTTCCTGTCCCAAATTGAGGATAAAAATATGAAAAAAGTTGTGAAAGACGCTGAATGGATTAATACAATGTACACAAAGCTTTAGTAATTTAAAAGAAGTAAATTATTGCACCTGGTCCCTAGACCTATTGACAAAGCAATTATAGGGACTAAGTGGGTGTACAAAAACAAGCATGATGAACATAGAACTATCTACAAAAATAAAGCATGGCTGGTTGTTCAAAGCTATAACTTGGATGAAGGAATTGATTATGATGAGACCATTTTCCCATTTATATGGTTGAAACACTTCCAAATGGATGTCAAAAGTTCTTTTCTAAATGGGAACTTCAGGGAAGAAGTCTATGTCAAACAACCTCCATTTTTTGTAGATGTAGATTTTTCTCATCATGTGCTCAAATTAAACAAATATATCTATGGGTTAAAGCAAGTACCTAGGGATTGGTATGAGAGAATTTTACATTTTCTTCTAGAAAATGGCTTTAAAAGAGGGAAAATTGATATTACATTCTTTTTAAAGTCCAGAGGTAGTATCCTACTGATTGTTTAGATATATGTTGATGACATTATCTTTGGAGATACTTCTGAATTCCTATTTGAAGAGTTTAAAAGGATAATAGGGAATGAATTTGAAATGAGCATGATGGGTGAACTGAATTTTTTCCTAGGCTTGCAAATCAAGCAAACTTCTCTAGGGTAAATGATTTGTCAAGAGAAGTACATATAGGAGCTACTAAAGAAATACAACATGGGAGATGCCAAACCAATTGAAACAATAATTGGAACTAGTTCCATGATGGATACTGATGAATTTGGCACCTCAGTCAATGAGATCACGTATAGAGGAATTATTGGATCCTTACTTTATCTTACTGTAAGCAGGCCAGATATTGTGTTTAGTGACAAAATGTGTGGAAGATTTCAAGCCTGTCCTAAAGAGTCTCAATTGAAAGATGTTAGAAGAATTCATAGGTATCTAAAAGGTATAGGGGACTTAGTTCTGTACTATCCTTCTAGAGACCGTTTTTATCTGGTAGGATATGTTGATGCTGATTACGTTGGATATCTGGTGGATAGAAAAAAAACTTAGGTATGGCTCATTTTATGGGTTCTTTCTTAATCTCCTAGGGTTCTAAGAAGTAGAATTTAGTTGATTTATGTACTGTTGAAGCTGAGTAAATGGCTACAACTTCTTGTTGTGCTCATTTTTTAATAGACAATATTGAGAAGGGAGCTATTTTCATAAAGTTTATAGAGACTGAAGATCAGCTAACAAACATCTTTACTAAGGCTCTTCACAGTGAACAATTTATGAAGAACAGGTTGAGGCTGTGGCTGATCAAAATAACCTGACCTGCTTGATAAATCATTTTCTCTCCCTAAAATTATCTAAAATTAGGAGAA
>NW_025825704.1:579072-592323 GCF_002878395.1 Capsicum annuum | reverse complement strand
TTTCTTTATTCTATCTTTGAATTTTCTCTCCAGACGTGTAGGAGTCTACGATGAGTTATTTACTTTCTACACTAATTGGTGTATGGGAGTCAATTTTGTTGTTATGAATATGTGTTGATTCATTACATTATTTTACATCTATGCACAACGTGGTTGGAGCTATTTTAGGTTTGTCATACCTTGACGAAGTTACGTTATTTTGTAATTTATCATACTTATATCATGATTTAGCTCAGCCGACCGATGATGCTATTGAGTACCCATTGTTTTGGTACTCATACTATACTTTTATACCTTTTTGGTGTAGATTCTATTAATAGTTGTTGCCGCTAATCGTTAATTGTGTTGTGTAGATTTTACAAAGATAGGGTGAGCTCTTGGAGTCCGAGTCAACTATTTTCTTCTATCATGTAATATTCAGTATTTAGTTATCTAGAAAAATTTTGTTGACTATTCTAAGCCTTTGAGTTGTATTATTATTAGATGCTCTTGTACTAGCTCTACCAGGTCATGGGATAGTATCCTGTATTGATTGTTTTATCTATCTAGATCTCCTTTCTTCTTTATAAGTGATGTTCATTACTTCTATGATTAGGCATTTTCCACCAAGTTAACCCATTGCGTTTAGCTTTAGGTTACGGTTTAGCTTACTTACTGGTGGGATAGAGTACTTGCCATCATGACTCATAAATCTAGTCTTGACAATATACTGCTAGGGCAATGCTCTGCATGAACAAGCTATGAAGGGGCACAAATTCGAAGATTATAGGAATTTTCCTTCGACAAAGTGAGCAAGGTGCCACTAACTTAAAGGAAAATTAGCTGGGATATCACAAATGCGACATTAATGGTCGCGAAAAGAAAGGGAAGTGGTGGGTTTTGTCAACCGTTCATCGTGAATGCGAGAGAAGGCTAGTGAACACAATTATCAAGATGTTGATCCTTTGCAAACATGGTCTACCCCTCACCAACGTGAAGGGTAAATTACCTTGCACTAGCTGTTGCATATCAGTAATTTTCAAATGCTAAATAGACTTTCATTGGGGATTTGGTATTCATTATGAACCCAGTGCATGTAATCAAACTATGCTACCATACCAAATTTGACTTTCTTGACTCAACGGAACCATCAACATTTTCATCCAAGATTGTTTCGACAAAATATGGGTTCCACACCTATAGTTCTATTTTAATCAAATTCTATCCAACAACCCAAAATGAGTCTAAAAGCTTTGATACCTGAACAAAGATCCCCCTAGCCTAAAATCAATGTTACGTAGTGGATAGACCTTTTTGAATTCTCATACGAGGCAATTTATTGGGAGTTTTGATCCAAGACCAATTATTTAAGAATGAAAGCTCCAAAATAGTGATTTGAGCCAAAATCCAAATGAACTGTCTGATAACCTAACCGAAAATTTTGGCAAGTTGTAAATGACTTGCAGCCACTCTAGAAGGCTTAAAGCACCAACAATTCATTGAAATCAAGAAAATAACCCGGAGACTAATTACCTTTTCTCAAGAAAATCCAACTAAAAAAAGGAGATTTGTTAGGATTTTTGCCATTATTTTGTTTCCATATTTGAGTGTTACTTTTTCCTTGAAGTAAAGTAAAAGTATTATGATAGTTTCTTTTACTTTTTATAAAAGGAAAATATAGAACTCTTTAAAATTTTACTAATCTCTTTCACAGAGGAAGGATTTTATATATCTATAAATTAAATATTTATTTGTCTAATTCCATACTACAATAGCATCCACAATGGACTCATTAGAAAGTTGTTTATAGAGAGATTTTTTTCTCAATAGTTTTTCTATTTTTCAATATAAGGGTCACTTACCAAACTATTTGAATAATATATTTATAGTATATTTTCTTTGTCAACTGATTAATCGTCCCAATGGTTTACAACTAGTAGCTTTCGCATGATACTCATAATATAGGACCTAACAATAATATTGTTGTAATATATACTACTAATACAGGAAACACGAGGATGAGTACTACAAATTTAAATGCTCAGGTCTCAGATTTGAACAACTAGATTTTTTCATTGTATTTTTCATGACAAAGAATTGGTTTTACTTTTTGTCCAACCTAAAAAATGTCGGAATGATGAGGTAAAACCATGATAAATACTATAAAACATGAAAGTGCATGTCTTAAAGCCGATAATTAACTTGCTGCATACGTAATTATGTATTAGATTTTTTTAGACTGATACTTGTTAGTAGTCTTCACTGAATACAAAAGATAGTTATGTATCTACCAGAATTACACACAATCATGTCCATGTATCAGTTCATATCTTTTCAATTAGTTGTCAAATTTTTATGTATTTGTATAACATGTGGATGTTATTTGCAACTAGCAGTGAAAGATTTTTAAGTAATAGACCAATCCCTGCCAAAGATATACCATTATGAGTTGTTTGTTCAAAACATACATTTATAAGATATACAAAAGGTAAGAGGGGATGATGTTCTTCCTACGTAGGAAGATTATGCATGGTCAGTTGTTGTTGCTCAGAATAAGGATTCACTTTCTAGCATTATCAAAGGACTTAGTATCCCCTCCAGTCTTCCTTGGCATATGGTCGAAAAGGTGCATGTCATAGCAAATTGTAGTAGTTAGTTTCATTGGTATCTGGATGTTTTTTCTCTAAAGAATAGGCACGTACGTGTGTATGATTCAATGTTTATAGGAAGACACAGGAACAGTCGATTGAGGTCCAAAAGTATGCTACAATATTGTTGACTTACCTTAATATCAGTGGGTTTTTGGACAAAAAAGTTCAAATTGACTGTTCATACCTTGAATTTTCCAAGGAAAAATCCCAGGAATACCTTTTTGATGTAGAATAAATGGAAGAAATTGATCGGCACGCAAGTGGTAGTCTTAATGAATATGTTTACTTTTTTAAAATTTATTTATTTATGAAATGACCTATAGTATGTTAATGTTAGTAAATTTTTAACTGACAAAACATATTTTTCCAGGGATTGTGTAGATTTTGTAGTAGGGTTTATAGAGTATCTAAGTGATGGATTATAAATACTATCTTCTAGGTTTGATTCTAAATTCCTTGGCATGAGATATGCAACACTTTTATGCAACTATGGAGTAGAAAAGGGTTGAAATGATTATATTAGTGGCAATGAATATTCACCTACACAAAAGTCCAACTTCATGCCTGCAGATAAAAATGAATTGGTTGCTTTTAAATAGATGTAGATCAATTGGTTTTGTACATTTCATCTTATGAAGAAACTTTTTAAATTTGTGAAAAAAATTGGTTATAGTATTAGCTATTGCTCATCAAGACATGTGTTGACACATTATATTTAATATTGGTTTTGTGGATGATTTTCTTTAATGACGATATTCATATGTTTACTTTCAACTAGTTTTTATGGATCATATTTATTGAATGATAACATTTCTTGAGCAATATATTTTCAGTAATATAATGTAAGTAATTTTTCAGATACATCAAATAGTAATGTATCTTATATAGTGATGAATCAGATTCATCAATAAATGTCATTTATCTAATAGAATACAATTTGTTAATGTTTCTTGAACATTTCTGATAACAAATTAACCTTACCATTATTATTAGCAACGTATCAGATACATTACCACCAATAATGTATTACCAAAATTAATAAAATTACAATGTGTTTGTAGATACATTATAAATTTGGTCTTTTAGAAAAAAGTATGACCCTTCTGTTAGTCGGCTTCTATTATATCATTTTTTTGGTTTTTAAATTTGTTAATAGTCATAATGTATTAAGCTATTGCATAGTAGTGTATTATAATGCCTATTATAATGAAATCAATGCATCAGAAAAAATAAAGTATCTTCAGTTGCAAAATTTACAATAATTTTAGTACTCGTATTGATATTAAATAAAATATTATTCAAATAGACTGAACAATATTTAAAAAATAAAATAACAAGGTCCTAATGAATCTAAGATGGTGGAAAAATTCTAACAAGCTACTAACCAACAGGTCACTTTTCCATTGGAAAGAAACTGCAAGTATGTTTGTTGTGATCTACATAACCCCATCGTCCACAACAATTTGTGCTCAAAGTAAGAGTTTCATCAAATTTCTTGTATCTTCCTTTCGTTGGTCTTTCATGTGGTCCTTTTAATTTTTTTGGTAATAGCACTTCTTCTAGAATGTCTTGTGGCACATGTCAATCCTTTGCATTAGGCAATAGAAGCATTGAAACTTCACATGTCTTGACTAATATTTTTGTCCTATAGTAACTAGAGTAGTACAATCATTGTATTGATCAAAAGAACTGCTATTGCATTTTGACGAGATATCTCGTGTTGTTGGAACCTTCTAAAAATGTATGTTCTACTCTCCAGGCTAACAATGTATCTTCTTCTAGCATCATATTCATAGTACATATAAGGCGATGAAGCCTTAACTTATAAGATTAATCAACTATTATTCCAATAATACATAAAAAAAAATTGTGTATCTTTATTAAAAATAACACACATATGGTGATATATAACTAATATAAAACAAATAAATAGTCTAAAAAGTAGGTATATGAATGTATTTTAAATCAAGAAAAACATACCGTCTACTAAGAAGATTTTGAGCACTAGAATATCTTCAAATATTTTTCCTAATATTTTTTTTTTGCATATGTTGCTATTTCCCTATTCTTGCAATTCAAAGATCCAAAGAGTATTATTGCTTGTTCCAAAAATTCTATGATAGACAATTATCATACCTCGTTTAGTTTTCTATTAATACCTCTAGCAATATTCAAAGTCATTATTTTCTATTAATATCTCTAGCAATATTAAAAGTCATCATTCTACCTCTATTATTGGTTCATAAACCCTCGCACATTTCTCATAACCAACCTTTACTAGGCAATCCTTTACCCTATTGTCTACCTTATCCTATTTATTCACAAGAAAATCAAAATTATTTTCTTTGTAAGCCTTTAACATTGTATAGTATGTTTTGATAAGTCTTTTTTTTTGCTCATTTTGAAGTTTGCGCATACAGTCTTTCGTAGATGACAAATGCATGCAAAATGTTGAACATTAGGATAGACAATGCTTACACTCTTTAGAATGCTTTCACTATGATCAGAGTAAACAGATATATTCTCACACTCTCCAAAATTGCTTTTAAATTATAAAAAAAAGTAATTGCATGAAGAATCATTTTTAGAGTCTACACACCCATAGGTGATTGGCTATATGAGACCTAGAAATAGAAAATAACTGATACATTACTTTGAGAGTATTTGGGAAACAACTTATGTGCATAAACTAGATACATACTATGATGGCGTAGTTCAAAATATCTAATAACAGATTATCAAGTGGAATGAATAAAGATAGCATAATAGATATGATAAAATACTAATACATATAAGATAGTCCCAAAACCTGGTGGAATTAATATAAGAGATTTGAACATAATAAGAGTACAACGTCAAATATTGATTAAATATACAAGTAAAACCTATCTCTAAAAATAACATAGAGATCAGTCTAATCCATAAGAGGGAGAATAGTAATACATTGAATGCCAAATTTTTTATCCATAGCTTCTCCGCATGAAGCACATAACAAAAGTGAAACCTGCGCTATGATCTAAAGGCTATATAAGTAAAGAACGAGTACCAAACATATGGTACTCAGTAAGCACCTGCCAATTAAGATCCAAAGATTATGGAAATATAAATTATAGGTTGAGCATAAATATAAGCTACATGAAACTATCTAAGAAGCTAAACATGACAAGGCTAAAGAAAAAATAAGGGTAAACTATCTTATTCTAGATGTAATCAGGAACTAAAGTACAATACCATATATCATCAGCCAATATACAAATAAAAATTACAATAAACGGTATGTAAGGGTATATATATATATATAGACATATAACTACTCAAAGTAATGACTAAGGTAACAAACCTAACATCTCAAGGCATCATAATCAAGTAGGAAAATAGTGCTAGCATAATCAGGGTTACTACCTTAATGTCTATACATGATATAATTATCAATACTATATTTTACCATAATAAAAAAAGGATCAAAAACATAACTCTAACCTTTGTACCAGCCCATAATCAACCTATCATAAACTAACCATTGAAATAATAATAAGATAACCCGATAGTCCATACAAATAAATCCTAACAGAGCCCTATAAATTGGAAAGTTCAATGAACACTCAATAAACGACACTCATAACCTATACCTATGCTACCATACGTAAGGCTGATATATATAGGTATCAAACAACATATTGGTAATAGAAATAAGCATGCATGAATGAATACAAAGTAAATCTATAATACTATAACTGATCCAATTTACATAATGTTACCCAGTATATACACCTCTTCTAGCTCAATGAATCACAAAGATAGAATGTACGATGACTTCTCCTCTCTGATATGACATCGTATGGATGGAGGGGCCTTTAAGGGATTCGAGAATATTCATATACATTAACCTAGTCTTGTCCCAGGATTTTCAGTAATAATCATCATCATTAATCTACTCTGTCCAATTCCAAAGAGATCTATATTTAATAAATGTACAGACTCATACCCATGGATAATAGAGTATAAGTTCATAAATCTATTGCCTGGGTCAAATCTAGGTCTAAACCATTATAATATAGTAGAAAGAGTTAGAATCTCTTATGCTCAATGTAAATAGTAGTGATAAACAATGGATCAAAATATATCTCAATAAGATTTCTAAAAAATTATTTTTAGTTTCAAAAGCCCATAAATCATCCATGAAGGTGGTATGATTTCCTTTATAAAATTTTTTTTTTTAATATAAAAAGTGAGAATAGATTCTTTTTTGGGAAAATAATAGTAAAGGCATGATTTTAGTTGGAATCCTACCATTAGAAGCATGAATGTACAATGTTTTATGGATTTTATCACTACTATCAAAACTATACAATAATAAATGGAAAACCTCTATAGACTAAAGCCACATTTGTTATAAGGATAGAATACTTACTTGAAGTGTAATAGAGTAACCATGGCCTTAGACAAACAACGTATATCCATCATAGTATCAATACTCTAAATTGGAAAATGATAAACTATCCCAATAAGTCAAGTGATAAACCTTATAATAATGGGTATTTATAATTAACAATGATTAACATACTAGTAAGCTAGGGTAATATTATCCCACATGCATAACAAGTAGTTTATCTTAAGGGTGGATTCACCCTTCTATCCCTATACTCCTAAATTAGGCTAAGTCATGGTAGTCTAACCATAATCATATCCTAATATCCCTATATATCATGAAATATACATTATACATAATTTCATAAAGAAGAGTAGACAAAATATTACCTCAATGCCAAACCTCAAACCTTTGAATCATCTATAAATTATCCACCATTGCTCCACAATTATGAAATACCTTAATTCTATAAAAATAGTCATATAAATGTAATTAGGATTAAAATAAGGCCCACATTAATGTATAAAGGGTTGTGTTAGACTTTGGGTCAAGATCAAGAATGTATGGCTTACAAAAAGAATCTAAAATTGATCTATTATGAGGTCCCTCAAAAGATGTCATGACCTAATTTACGAGTCATGATGGCACCTTGTTTATCTGACTAATAGTTAAGACAAATCATAGTGATATATCTTGTTTTAACGATGATCATTTGACAATGAGGGACCAAGTCATTGGTTCTTCATAAAAACATACAACTGTCACTGTCCTACATAATTTTGTCTGTTAGTGTAACAAACTGTACAGGTTAGCTATGTAATAGTTAGAACACCTATACCAATATAAATTATACCCTAATCATTATCTAGATATAAGTAAAAAAGAATGATCCTCAATATATAGTTTTATCAATTTTATCATTCAATGAGAGTAATAGGCAAAAACTTAAATACTGCTCAAGTTCCAAGCTTTTGTGTGTTGAGACTGTGTTTTCTTTTTAGTCAAGTCTTGGTATGTAATTGAATTACATATTTTATAATTATAATTTTTTCTTGTGCTCGTTGAGTACATAGGTAGAGTTACCTGAGTTGGATATTGATGAGAGTTCATCAATATCGAGGTGAGATCTTGATAGAGTCTTTAAGGAGAGTTTGTGATTGAGTAATTGCAAAACAGTTTAGCCTAGATTTATGTTACAATGGCGTCTGTAATTATGAGTTAAATTATAGTGGATTATGGAGATCTTATGATAGCAAGTCATGGTTTCTCCTCCCTTGAGCAAGGAGGTTTCCACATTAAATCATTATGTTCGTTACTTTTCTACAATATACTGTATTCTTATAGATTTACTGCTTTATTACATGTGTCTGACTTTAAGGGACCTAGTCCATCATAAGGTGGTGCACACCCATGTTTCCATAATTTGTATTATAGCAAGGACACTTTAAAAGGTTCATACCTAGAGTAATTTATTGATCATTGCTGCTTCTTCTAATTAGGAAGAAGGGAAATCTATCACTAGACTGCTCCAATTTAATAGGAAGCATTATGGGTGGTTGAAAACAAGGATGTATGATTTCATTATAGCTGAGGATAGTGAACTGATGAATAAAGTACTTGATGTTCCTCTTATGCCTATAGAAAGGTCAAAGAAAGAGACATAAAAAGGATGGTTGTCAATAACATGAGTGAGTTTGATGTTGAAGATTGAAAGAAAGTTTAGAAGAATCAAAAGGCAAAGAAATTACTTGTTTGTGCCATACGACCTTATGAGTGTAGTAGGATTTCTGGTTATGAAAATGCTAAGGAAATAAGATTGCCTGTAGAGATCTCATAAAGGAATAATTGATGTGAAGGATTCAAAATTTTACATGTTGACTACTTAGTATGAAACGTTTTCTATGAAGGAAGAGAAACAATTGAAGAAATGCATACAAGGTTCACTTCTATCACAAATGAGTTGCACTTCTTAGGAGATGTTATTCCTTTGTATAATCAAGTGAGAAAAATTCTTAAGTCTTCGGAAAGCAAAGTAGATGTTACTACTAAGGAAAGTAACCTGAAGACTCTCACTATGGATAAACTCATTGATAATCTAAGGACTCATGATCTCAAAAAACAGCAAGGACGAAAAATCTCTAGCATTGAAGGCTTCAAAATTTGATTTAAATGTAAAACACACTGATATTGCCTATTTGGTAAAAAATATTGTTAGATCTATAAAGAAAAATGGCCAGTTTAAAATAAGAGCAATTAGCAATAAAAATGAAGACCTATTGATGTTTGTCACAAATATTGAAGTCTTGAGGATTTTATTAAGGACTGACAAATGCACAAAATAGATTACAAAGAATATCTCAAGACTAGAGGTGACAAAGGAAAAAACAATAACCAGGTCCCTATAAAATGTAGAAGAAAAGCTGCAGCTGATTATGTAGTGATGTAGTCCATAGCACTGTGGGCAGATTACGCTAGTGAATCTGATGAAGCTAAAAGGGCTAAATATGTCTATGTTTGTTGTGGAGGAGTGTGAGGTTACCTATGATTCCCCATTTTCTCTCATGGAAAAACTAAATATAAAGAAGAAAATGAGGTAACTTTCACATTAAGGAGAATTTAGATAACTACTCCTCTAGAAAGATAAAGAAGATAGCAAATGTGTTGTTTGGTTTTGCTGTTTATTGATTACTGATAAAAATTCTCTAGAAGAGAAAGTAGAGAATGAGAAGATTGAATTAATTCTTTTAACTCTCCATATCTGAACAGAGGAACAATTTACTAAGTTGAAATCTAAAAGTCTAAGTTTAATGAATAGAATGAAGAAAGTGGATAATTCTAATGGCAAAGGGAAGAACAAGCCTCAAGGCTTCAATTAATCTTGAGAAAAAGTTTAAGGATTCCCAAAATCATCTTATGACTGCACACCATAATAATGAAGAATTAGAAAGTGACCAGGTTCATATAAGGGAAAAACTTACCAAATTATTAAAATGGACCAAATCCTCTCAAATCTTTTCTAATTTAACTGGTCAGGGTATCAATAATGGTAAAGGCCTTGAATGTTAGTATAAAATCTAATCACTTAGGTCTTAAAGAAAAGCTATTGATGTTATTAGAAATAGGGTACAAAAATCTCTATGTACTTATTATGGGAGAGATGGAAACATAAAGGAAAACTGTCAGTATTGGCTTAGAGTTCCAATGAGCATTACTAAATACATCCAGCTAGAGAATTATTATCCTAAGGGTTTAGTTCCCTTAAAAATGTAAAGAAGAAATCTCCACCTTGATGGGACAAGAAAGATTTGATCACAACATTGTCTTCTTATTTGGAACTCTAATTCAAATGGGTTCCTAAATCTAAAAATGACTATGTGTGTGGTTAGGAGGAGGGGAATACAACCAGAACTAGTTCATGGATAGTGGATGTTCAAAGAATATGATAGGAAGGACTAACTGATTTTTTTCTCTCAAGACACTTCAAGGTAGAGGTATCTTTTTTATAAATTGTAAAAAGGGATATTTTCATGGTATGGGAGAGATTATAAAATCATCTGATCAAGAAATAGAAGATGTGTATTATGTAAATGACCTCAAGTATAGTCTTCTATGTGTTTCTCAAATCTGTCACAAAGGTAATAAGGTTAATTTCACTTTCTATAGATCTACTGCATAAATATTAAAGTCTTTGAGAGTTATTCTCAAAGCCAAGAGGATCAAAAATATATTTTGTCTTATTTAGATTCTGTGGTGGATAGGGTATTATCTTTCCTAAGTGTTCAAAGTAAAGATGTTAATTTATGGTATAGAATGCTGGGATATATAAGTTTCTCTTTGCTGAACAAGTTGATTTCAAAGGCCCTTATCTGTGGTATACGAAAGCAAAAATTTCAAGACAAAAAGGTCTGTAATGCTTGTGTTAAGGGAAAACAAACCAGTTCTTCCTTTAATCTGAAGAAGCAAGTGAGTACATCTAGATCCCTTAAGATGTTGGACATGGATCTATATGGAGCTGTTAAAGTTTAAAGTAGAGGAGGAAAGAAGTATGTATTTATCAGTGTGGCTGAATAATCCAGGTTCACCTAGACAATGCTTTTCAGAACAAAGGATGAAACCTATGAGGTTCTTGTTTCTTTGGCTATGAAAATTCAAATGAAGTTGAATTATAAGATTGATGAATTTAGATTTGATAATGGAACTAAATTTGAGAACTCTGAAGTGCCTGAGTAGATCACTCAAGGCCCCATATGAGCTTATGTTCATTACAAAGCCTAAGCTTGACTACTTCAGACCTTTTAGGTACAAATTCTTTGTTCTAAATAATGGTAAGAAGGATCTAGAAAAGTTTGACTCCAAAAGTGATGAAGCAATATTTTGTAGGCTACTCCTCAATAAGCAAAGCATATCAAGTTTTCAATCAAAGAACTCTACGTGTTGAAGAAAGCATGCATGTGGTCTTTAATAAGTTAGGAAAGATAATGAATCCAGGTGATGGTGAAGATTCAGAAATTGAAGAGCTCATTCCTTTTTAATGGGATGATATTCCCAAAGATGAAGTTAAAGAACTAAATGATACAAATGTGAACGATGAAAGAAATGGTGGTCCAGGATCTCAGTCATAGACCCCAACTAAACAACAAGAAGGGTCTAGTAAAAATTCTCAGGGACTTAATCCTAGTAGAACTCACTTCAGAAAGTCAAACAAGAGGTAAAAGTTATTTCATCCACTTGAGAATTTGACTACACCTTTTTAATATGGACTCTAAAGATGAGCTTAAGCAAGAAATTTTATGGCAGTCTTAGTTTTCCTGTCCCAAATTGAGCATAAAAATATCAAAAAAGTTCTGAAAGATGCTGAATGGATTAATACAATGTACAAAAAGCTTTAGTAATTTAAAAGAAGTAAATTATTGCACCTGGTCCCTAGACCTATTGACAAAACAATTATAGGGACTAAGTGGGTGTACAAAAACAAGCATGATGAACATAGAACTATCTACAAAAATAAAGCATGGCTGGTTGTTCAAAGCTATAACTTGGATAAAGGAATTGATTATGATGAGACCATTTTCCCATTTACAAAGGATAGAGGCTATCAGGATTCTTATTATATTTTCTGCTATATAGGGCTGAAACACTTCCAAATGGATGTCAAAAGTTCTTTTCTAAATGGGAACTTCAGGGAAGAAGTCTATGTCAAACAACCTCCATTTTTTGTAGATGCAGATTTTTCTCATCATGTGCTCAAATTAAACAAATATATCTATGGGTTAAAGCAAGTACCTAGGGATTGGTATGAGAGAATTTTACATTTTCTTCTAGAAAATGGCTTTAAAAGAGGGAAAATTGATATTACATTCTTTTTAAAGTCCAGAGGTAGTATCCTACTGATTGTTTAGATATATGTTGATGACATTATCTTTGGAGATACTTCTGAATTCCTATTTGAAGAGTTTAAAATGATAATAGGGAATGAATTGAAATGACCATGATGGGTGAACTGAATTTTTTCCTAGCCTTGCAAATCAAGCAAACTTCTCTAGGGTAAATGATTTGTCAAGAGAAGTACATCAAGGAGATACTAAAGAAATACAACATGGGAGATGCCAAACCAATTGAAACAATAATTTGAACCAGTTCCATGATGGATACTGATGAATTTGGTACCTCAGTCAATGAGATCACGTATAGAGGAATTATTGGATCCTTACTTTATCTTACTGCAAGCAGGCCAGATATTGTGTTTAGTGACAAAATGTGTGGAAGATTTCAAGCCTGTCCTAAAGAGTCTCAATTGAAAGATGTAAGAAGAATTCATAGTTATCTAAAAGGTATAGGGGACTTAGTTCTGTACTATCCTTCTAGAGACCATTTTTATCTGGTAGGATATGTTGATGCTGATTACGTTGGATATCTGGTGGAGAGAAAAAAAACTTAGGTATGTCTCATTTTATGGGTTCTTTCTTAATCTCCTAAGGTTCTAAGAAGTAGAATTTAGTTGGTTTATCTACTGTTGAAGCTGAGTAAATGGCTATAACTTCTTGTTGTGCTCATTTTTTAATAGACAATGTTGAGAAGGGTGCTATTTTCATAAAGTTTATAGAGACTGAAGATCAGATAACAAACATCTTTACTAAGGCTCTTCACAGTGAACAATTTATGAAGAACAGGTTGAGGCTGTGGCTGATCAAAATAACCTGACCTTCTTGATAAATCATTTTCTCTCCCTAAAATTATCTAAAATTAGGAGAA
>NW_025825704.1:569122-576072 GCF_002878395.1 Capsicum annuum | reverse complement strand
TTTTTCATAAACTTGTCCTAATATTTAGATGAATTTTTCTAAGTTGGTGACCCCTTATCAAGATTTAACAGACTGAGCTAAGCTTTGGATTTTTTGGCATCTTACAATATCTCTCCCTTGGGAACATTCATCCTCGAATAAGACTGACTAAGATAGGATAAATAATAAACTGAGAGTACATAATGGACTAAATGACTGAAACTACTCATATCCTGAGTTTTACATACTTAACATGCTTATCTAAATTCTTGAATACATGAATAAAGCTACTTGATAAGCTGGGTTTGTATACTGAATATACATATCTGATGCATGAGTACAGGACTAAAAATGATTAATGAATGCATAACTGAATATGCAACGGTAAGTGATACCAAGTTCATAATTAATGGAACTGGGTAAACCTAAGGAATATTGTTCTCCTATGCTGAGAGTACTGATGAACCTGAGATCATTTACTGAACATAAATGTATGGGAACGTGAGAGCATAACTGAGTCTGAAACATGATACGTGGATTGAATATCATGAACTGAACTGATTCCTTGAATACATGCCATGACATGGGAATGGTCATATAGCTAATATTGGAATGAAAAAGTAAACTTGTGCGTACTCACTCCTCCTAACTGGATCTTTTTACGTGAAGAGAAACTGAAAGGATTAGGACATAAAAGCTTGGGGGTTATACTGCATCTCCCCCTTGGGACACTATGTCCTTCAAGGAACGCTGACTTGGCTGAATACTAAGGAAAACTTGAAACGATACATGGGGCACCTACGAACTAAATCATGACTGAATATCTGCGATTTGAAACTGATTCAGGATACATGAACTAGGCTGAACTCATAACTACTAGGATTTTCATGAAACTTTGGATAGTACAACTATATGGAAAGATGGGAAATAATACAAGCTTGCCCTCCTGACTGCTAAACTAAACTGGATAATTGGCTTTACAAACTAACTCATGCAGAAAACTTACACTCGACTGGAGCATTCTCTTGACACTCTTTTTATAAGGTTAAAATAACTTTAGGGAGCAAGGTATCTTCGTATGAACTGAATAAAACATTTGAGTAAAATCGCAACTTGGCTAAGATAGAGTTACTAAGCCTTATGCACTACAACTACAAACTTTAAAGCTTAGACATATTCATTGAATACTCTCTCAACAATACACTGCACCTTAGTACAACACTTCAACTGAGACTACTGAAAATATTCATATGGGCACTGAGCACAAAGGGTAAAATATACTAACTTATATGATTAACTGAATAGCTAATAGCTGAATACTGGGCATGTAAGACTGAATTATACTTAGTCTGAATAACTGGAATGAATTTTCCCACTAAGTTCAAGCCTACTCAAATCACAAAAATATATCTAGCCATTTACACATCAACATAACATTCAAGCCTATCTTTATGACTAAAGCCTCATGTAAAACAAGCATGCAACAATCTTTCCTTAACTTAAAACATTCACTCTCTCCCATCTAAAAAAATGCTCATTGCTAAGGAGGGTTCACTGAAAGGTTAAAACATGGGGACCTAAATCATAAATGGACACTATACTGAACTTGGCACTTGACTAAAGCCTGAGGAATAGAATATCAACATAATGAGTTTATCAAGGGGTCTAAATGGAGAATATACATGACATACGCAGAATTTAGCTGATCATTAGAAGCGAAACATGAGTCATGGGAACTGAGCATACTGTAAGGTATGAGTACATGTCATCAGTTGCATAACTTGAGTTGGCATTTCCGAATTCATGGAACATGAATCATAACACTGAGTAAACTAGAACTCCATTATACTAGGAACTATAAGTGTACATGATTTTCGTTAATGTGCACGACTATGAGCTTTGAATATAGAGCTGATATATTAGGCATTAGTACTGACATTACTGACATCACTATTAAAATATGAAAGCCTGACTTGGTCACTATTTCTACCATCTTCCCCTATGCGTAAAGCCATTATTCTAAAGATGTGAACCACTTAATCAATAATTCTAAACTAGACTATCATGCTATACTCTAGAGTTGGGGTGAAACACTGAGGAGGGCTTTGCAAATATTTTGAGCAACACCAAAGTTGACAACTATATGGGGGTTACAAAGGAAAAGAATCCTCCAAATCTAACTAAGCACAAATATAAGAATGAAAGACTTATAACATACTCATAACTATATTAGGATAACATCCCTGATCATGGCGAGACTGAAGCGCATAAAATCTGTTCTGGTGTTGACCACTAGTGGCATTGGAAGTGGCGCCCTGCTGAGTTGGGCGACTAGATGGGACTGAAGGATGGTTGGATTGTCCCTGAGGACGTGGATGAGGACAATCTCTGACTTTGTGGCATATCTTGTCACACTCAAAACAAACATCACTACCAGCTCTGTAGACACCCTGATGGTTTCTACCACATTTCTGACAAAGATGGTGGGTATGACCTCTTTTCATGCTACCTTGAGGTTTAGAGCCTAACGTGATACCTCGAGTGTCATTTCTAAACTTTTGAACTGGTACACTAGCTATAGAAGTATTTGGGGCTGAGATTTTCTGACAGAACTTGAAGCGGTTACCACCCTCTGACCTTGGCCTAAAACCACTTATTATGACTCTCTAATTTTGTCTATCTTCCCTTCTTTGATTCTTTCTCTTGCTCTACTGAGTATGAAACCTAATCCTAATAGCACAACATCCTGTTGGTTGTTCTAAGCAACTACCAAATAGGCTAAAGTAGTGAAAGCAACTCTGAATTCTACATGAGAGACACGCTCGTCCAGGGGATCTGCCTGAACGGGCTGAGGTGCTGACTTTAATTCCTGTTCTCCCTCCGTTAGTCTTCTTAGGAGGCATGTTCTAGTAGTAAAAGGGAGAAAAAAATTAGACTAAGAGTTTAAGTTGAGCTCATGCTCACTCGTACGATATGAATACTAAAAGAAGGGAAACTTTTCCTAAAATATCTCACAGCCTCCTATCCATAAGTAAGGTGCGCTATATACCCATGCATAAGACTCTACTAGATGCAAATTTCAGCTTTTCTTGGACACTATTAAACCTTAGGCTCAGATACCAAGTTTGTAACGACCCAGGACTATCCCTTAGTCGTTACACGATGCTTATGGCCTAGAAGGACCACAAGCTAACCCATGACTGATATCTATTGTGAGCATTGTAAAATAATTATGAAATAAATATGGAATTTGGATGAATTTCCATAAGGTTCAAAATATAAATACTTATAAAGTGTAACAACTGAAATAATAATCTGTAAAACTGAATATTGTCTGACAACTAGTCTGAAAAGCCTTTAACTAAAATTGTCTGAAAGTGCAATTGATGGGACAATCCCCCAACTAACTCCCTCTACTGAAATACTAAGTCTATTGAAATACTAAAATAAAGCATATCCTCAATAGATGAGAACTCACTTATAAATCTACTGTGGGTTAAATATGAATTTATCTATGCGCGGTCATGAACCAGAGCATCCGAACCTATGATATAAGACATCATAGCGCAAGACAAAGTATGTGTCAGTATATGGAATGTACCGATATTCTAGATGAGGTAAGGATGAATGCAAGGGTTCATATGTATGAACAATACTGACTGAATGATGTAGAGTAGCTAAACATGAGAGTACATGAAAACTAAAACTATTATAACTACTGAGTATACAATACTGTGCATGTACGTGAATGTATGCAGTAACTGATCTTTTTTGAAGCTAAGTACTAAATTCTAATAACTTAGTTATTAATACTGATTAACTATATCTAATAGTCCTAATTCTATAGAACTAAACTGAATTCTATTCTAAGACTGATACCGAAACTATGGGAGGTAATCATCTAACCAAGATGCCCCTTTCTAATCTAATTAGGGTCCAACCTGTAACCCCAGCTGGAAAGATGCTAATACTGTGCCACGAGTACTAACAACTACTGTAGAGTCAGTCCTAATCTAGTGGGTGACCCCTGAGATCATTCCTAAAAAGTGGGTGATCCTTGAGTAAGTCACTCCTATCTAACCAGTGACATCTCTTAACCTACGCTGGCTATGTAGTTATAGATTAGGGATTTCATCTAGAGACCCAGTCCTAACTAATGGGTGTGCCTACTTTTTTAGGCTCACTCGGTGCTGAATCCTACTCTCAACTAAAAGACACTAAACTGAGTATACTAAGCTAAACTGGACTGATATTGAGATTACTGAGTTTTTCTAAGTTCTATAACTGACTGAGTTCTGTAATAAACTGAAAGTACTACTAATCTTGAAATTACTGATACTATTCTATAACTGACACTGCTCTAGATAAACAGCTAAATTGTCAGGTATTAAATTCCCTTAGGACTTGATAGCATGAAAAGTAAAGCAAAGCGTAACTTTAAATAACATATAAATGTTCACTTGGTCATAATTCATTCATAGAGACATTTCATCAAACACTTTAAATTCATTAACTTGTAAATGAATGGAGAACACATGTTAGCATGCTATAATGGCATTGTTTCATTCTCATAGACAATTTATCAATGACATGGAAAACGTAATTGGTACATTAAATCATAAACACTTAGGGTTTACATGTTTACAACAATCAACTTGCTCATTAAAGGGCTTATCATAAATATCATGTTGTTCAACACATATTAAGATTAATTCTTGGAATGTGTAATCTATAGATCATGGATTAAAATACAAATAACATCATAGACACATTAATCACGTTATAAATTCAAGGTTTTATCGAGATAATAAAATATTCTTCACACTTTCTATTCTATTTTAGGAAATACATGCACTTAAATAATGGATTGAGACCCAACTAATATCATGAACATGAATTCAATCTAATTCAAACATGGAAATTATAAATACACAGTCTCTGTACTTCGAGAAAGAATTCTTGGACTTTATGGGTGGAAAGTACCCATGAATGAACATCTAATATACCATAATTTGTGAGTTTCTTGGAGTTCTTGGAGAGATTCTTAGTATTGACCTTGATTTCTTGAACTAGGATTTTTGCCTCTTGAGAGAGAATGATTTTGTTCTTGAGAGAAAGTGAGGAAAAGTGACAAAATAGGGTATTTAGGGCATAATTTCATGTTTAAAGGATGATCTGAGTCATGGGAAAAGTCTAAGTTGCTGGTTGAATTTAAAATCCCATAACTGGAATGCCAATTAAAGACTCACCGTGATGTGGTGACTGGGTCATCACTATATCCACCACGGCACGGTGGAATCATGGTGACTTACTCGTTCGTGACAAATGTTGATTTGAGCCTCACCGTGACATGGGGCAATCGCGGTGAGCTACTAGAATTTAACAAATGCCAAAATGGCCTTCATCACGATGCGATGGAGGGCTCATCGCCATTCTCATCGTGACGCAGCCTAATCGCGGTGAGCCATTATTTTTACATAAACTTGTCCTAATATTTAGCAGAATTTTCTATGTCGGGGAACCCTTATCAAGCTTTAACAAACTGAGATAAGATTAGGATTTTGCAGGGTCTTACATCAGTATTCACCTATTTTTAGGGTAAATTTTCCTTAAGCATGGATGGATATGTTGTTGGTTTTGAAAGAAAAATTTTGTAAGTTCGCCCCGTATGGGATTTTTAAATAATTTTGGACACAAAGGACAATAGTTTAATATAGGTATCATTGTTCTTATTTTGATGAGTAGATTGTAATTTTGATAGAATTACACCTTCTAGAAGCTTCTCAGAAAGGGAAATCATCAGTTTAGTAGATGCTTCAAGCTTTTGTTTGGCATCCATGTGGGATAGGTATGCCTTCCTCAGAGATTGAGCTAATTCATAGTATAATTATGATAGTAATCTAGGTATGACATAAGATTTCGATATTGGAGGTATGATTGTCATTATTAGGATTATTTGGACTATTTAGGTTATCTTGGGAAGGTAATTTATGCATAATTTACTTAGTTGCTTATGATTTTGATAGAATTGCAATCATACGATAAATTATGGCATGTGTAACATCTAGAAGTGAATTCAAATACCTTAGCCTAGTCTTGGATAGAATTTGCCTTAGAATGGATTTTGGAGATTAGAAGTAGGCCTCTCTGACCCCCATAGGCCAAGATTCATGTTTGCTCTTATAAACTTCTATATGTATGTATACCCTTTAAAATGATTATTTTGGTAGCTTGACAAGATTAGATACTTAATGAGTATGTTAGTTTGGTATTTGAGAGTTGGTACTTATCTAGGGAAAAACTTCGTGGTTATTGATATTGATTTTTCGGTTCAAGTATGACAATTAATGATTATACTGATGACATGAATTTAATTCCAAGTATAACAAAATGATGATAACAATATTGATAATATGAGTTTCGGTTTGAGTCCAGCATTGAGACTTTAGTTATGGTATGATACGTTGTGAATGGATTCATGGATATGGTAGGATAATCAGTAAATTTATGAAACTTCGGTTAATTACTTTTCTTTGATTGTACCCTCTGGGCATATCGGGGCCTCCATTGGGTTTTCTATTTTTCTGCACTTACCACCCTATGGGGGCTAGTATTGTAGTATTAATTATGCTTTTGAGGGAGTGTGAAGAGTTTGAGTTATGTTTTGAGGTGACTTAGCTTTTCTTTTATGATATGATAGATTTCTTACATAGAGAGAGAAGATGTGTCTTTTTTTGCCAGACACAAAAAACTTTACATTCATGATACTAACTAGAAAGATGGGACCAGGCCCCTCTCTTTCTTAAGTGAATCCTCAAATTTATGCATGTCACATCTGTCCTTCTCTATAGTTATTCCAATGTATACCAGCAAAGGTATGATATTAATTTAGACCAACAAGTACATACTTTATCAAGTATATATTTCTCCTAATTTTAGATAATTTTAGGGAGAGAAAATGATTTATCAAG
>NW_025825704.1:532673-566122 GCF_002878395.1 Capsicum annuum | reverse complement strand
CCAACTTAGAAAAATTCATCTAAATATTAGGACAAGTTTATGAAAAAATAGTGGCTCACAGCGATTAGGCCACATCGTGGTGAATATCGTGATGAGCCCTCTATCGAGTCATGCTGAAGGCCATTTCGACATTTGTCAAATTTTAGTAGATCACCGTGATTGCCCTGCATTATTTTGAGGCTCAAATTGACAATTGTCACGAACCAATGAGTCACCATGATTCCACCGTGCCGCGTTGGATATAGAAATGACCTAGTCACTGTGTCATGGTGAGGCTTTAATATGCATTCCAGTTACTAGATTTTAAATCCTAAGGGCAACTTAGACTTTTCCTATGTCTCATATCAGCCTTTAAACATGAAATTATGCCTGAAGTACCCTATTATGTCACTTTTTCTCACTTTCTCTCAAAATCAAAATCATTCTCTCGCAAGAGGAAAAAACCCTAGTTCAAGAAATCAAGGTTAATCCCAAGAATCTCTCCATGAACTATAAGAAACTCACAAATTAAGGTATATTAGATGTTCATTCATGGGTCCTGCCACCCATGAATTCCAAGAATTCTTTTTTCGAAGTATAGAGATTGTGTATTTATAATTTCCATGTTTGAATTAGATTGAATTCATGTTCAGTTTGGTCTCAATCCATGATTTAAGGGCATGTTTTTCCTGAATTTGAATAGCAAGTGTGAAGAATATTTGATTATCTCGATAAACCCTTGAATTTACGAAGTGATGTCTATGTGTTATTTTGATTTTAATCCATGATCTAGATTACAAGTTCCAAGAATTGATCCTAATATGCATTGAACTACATGGTATTTATGACAAGCCCTTCAATGAGCAAGTTAATTCTTGTAATCATGTCAACCCTACGTGTTTATGATTTATTGTACAAATTATACTTTCCATGTGTTTGATAAATTATCTATGAGAAGAAAAAAATGCGAGTATAGCATGCTAACATGTGTTCTCCATTCATGTACAAGTTAATGCATTACAAGTGTTTACTGAAATGTCTCTTTGAATAAATTATGACCAAGTGAACATTTATATGTTAGTCAAAATTATGTTTTACTTTGCTTTACTTTTCATGCTATTGAGTCCTGGTGGTATTTATACCCGACAATTTAATTGTTTATCTAGAGCCAGTGTCAGTTATAGAATACTATCAATCATCACAATCAGTAGTACTCTCAGTCTATAATAGAACTCAGTAGAACTCAGTCAGTTACAGAACTTAGGAAAACTCAGTAACCTCAGTATCAGTCCATTCCAGTTCTGTATACTCAGTTCAATGTCTTTCATTTGGGAGTAGAATTTAGTTCCAATCGAGCTTAGGGATGGGGGACTACCCATTAGTTAGGACTGGGTCCCTAGAAGCAATCCCTAAGTTCCAGAACTATGTTGCTAGGGTAGGTTATGAAATGTCACTCGTTTGATAGGACCAACATACTCAGGGATAACCTGATAGTTTAGGATTGATCTCAGGGGTCACCCATTAGATTAGGACTGACTCCGCAACATTGTTTAGTACCCATGGCACGGTATTCTATATAGGGTTATAGGTTGGACCCCAATTAGATTAGAAAGGGGCATGTCGGTTAGATGATTTAGGATAGAATTTAGTTCAGTTTTACAGATTTAGGACTGTTAGATACAGTTAATCAATATCAATAAGTCAGTTATCAGAATACTGTACTTAGCTTCAAAAGAGCTCAGTTACAGTATACATTCATGTACATGTGCAGTATTGCATACTCAGTAGTTACATTAGTTTCAATTTACATGTACTCTCATGTTCAGTTACTCTATATCATTCAGTCAGTATTGTTCATGCATAAGAACCCTTGCATTTAACCTTTCCTCATCTAGCATACCAGTACATTCAACATACTGACGGATACTTTCTCTTGGCTATGATGTCTTATATCATAGGTTTGAATGCTCTGGTTCCCAACCGTGCATTGACAGATTTAGATTTAGCCATCAGTAGATTTAGAAGTGAGTCCTCATCTATCGAGGATATGCTTTTTTTCAGTATTTCAGTAGAGGGAGTAAGTTGGGGGATTGTCCCATCAACTCCACTTTCAGACAGTTTTAGTTAGAGGCTTTTCAAACTAGTTGTCAGACAATATTTAGTTTTATAGATTGTTATTTCAGTTGTTACACTTTATTAGTATTTACATTTTGAACCTTTTGTCAATTCATCCAAATTCCGCATTTATTTCAAGATTATTATACAGTGCTCACAGTAGGTATCATTTATGGGTTAGCTTGTGGTACTTCGGGGTTGTAAGCACCATGTGATGACTAGGGGGAAGTCCCAGGTTATTACAAATGAGCTCAAGTAATGTTCCAATCAAACCATCAATATTTTAGGGATGTTGGATGAGATAAAGGATTTAATCAAGAAATTAATGGAAGATAACAAAGAAGTTGGAGAAGAAATGCATAATTTACATTCACAAATGCTCCAAAATCACCCATCAATGATTCTCCCAAGTTTTCACACTTTTTAGGGTTCTATACTCTTGGAAATGGGTAAAGAATGGGAGAAATAGGGCTAAGTGGGCTATTTATATGGTACAAAATGCGCAGGTGTTTCTTAAGTGACACTACGATGCTTAAGTGGTCACTACTTTAGTGACCTAGTGTCGCTTTGGCGACATTGCTATCTAGCAACCAACTGTTTAAGCGATCCCATGCCACTTAAGCAATAGGACCCCACTTAAGCCAACCCTAGCTGGGCCAACCTGACTTCTTAAGTAGTTGGATGGGTGCTTTAGCGGTCCTTCGCTTAAGCAACCAAAAAGGGTGCTTAAGCGGTGCACCACGTAAAAGCTTTAAACTATTTCGTGTCTCCATCGATCCCTTGTTATTTATTTAGATCATGTATACATAAATAAGCTATGCTACTATATAAATTTTGACCTTCCAGAATAAATGGTGCTATCAAAATTTCCATCCGAGGTCATTTTGATCAAAAATAGGTCCCACTCATATGCCATTTTTCTTAACTTCTAGCCAATAGCCCCAAATGAGTTTTGGGGGCTTATGACCCGAATCAAGGATCCAACAAACCTAAAATTGACATTTCAGAGATGTTGGAACTATCAGAATTAGTACACAAGGTTGTTTGACTAACGTTTTCTACTGGTAGCCAATTTTAACAAGCAAAGACATCAAATAGGGAATTGGCTCTGAAAACCAAATGAACTACTCGATAATCGAACTATTAGCTCTAGAAAAAATAACTTGGGGCAGCTGTAGGAAAGCTCTGAATGGCAAAAATAAGTGGAAATAAAGAAAATGACCCAAAGGGTCATAACAATATATACTATTAAAAGAACTTTTATCCACAAAAATAAAGGATTAGAATGTACCTAAGCGTTGAACAAGTGAAGTTATTTGATCAGCATCTCATTCTCGATCCCTAAGTAGCCTCTTCTACTGGGTGGTGCCTCCACTGAACCTTAACTACTTGAATTAATCTAGTATGTAACTTCTCTTCATCACTGGCTAATATGAGCACAAGCTCATCCATGAAGGTCAACAACTCTTCCAATTAGAATTTTTCCCATCTATGCATATTATATGGATCAGGAATGTTTCGACACTCCATAGAAACATGTAAAACCGGATGGAAAATAGAAAAATCTAGTGGTAAGGCTAACTTATATGCCACATCACCAATCATTCAAAGAATCTCGAAGGGTCCAATATATGTGGGGCTGAGCTTCTCTTTCCTCCAGAAGCACATCACACACTTCATGGGTGAAACACAATGGAATAATTAGATATCAACGCCAAATCTCAAAGCACGAAGTATATGATCGGCAAAATCCTTCTTCATAGTTTGAGAAACCCTCAGCCTATCCTAAACACCCTGACTCTATCCAATGACCCCTGAGGAATGTCAGTACCACTAGCCTAATCTTGGAGGTTTCAAACCGTCCAATTGGAGAACGACATTGCCTACCATTCAAAGACTCAAAAGGATCCATCTCAACTCGAATAATAGTTATTTCTATAAGGGACCTCTGCCAAAGCTAAGTGCTGCTCCAAGTAACCCCAAAAGTCCATAACACAGGCTCGGAGAATCTTGGAGAACCAAAATAGTCCACTCCAACTATCGTTAGTTTACGATGGAAGATTGTACTAATATCCACCATTGTATCCAACTCATCTTGAAATCTCTCCAAAAGTTAGAAATGAACACCAAACCCTGATCTGAAATAATAAATATAGGAAGATCATGAAAGTGAACTATCTCATGAATATAAAAATGGGATAACCTCTCGGCGCTGATAGATATCTGAATAGTAATGAAATATGCCAACTTGATCAACCAATCCATAATGACCGATGTACTATCAAAACCATCAAACATGCGAGGATAACACTAACAAAGTCCATGGTAATTTTCTCACACATGCACTTGGGAATAGGCAAATCTCTGAACCAAGCCACCAAATCTCGACCTTATCTTATTGAAAACATAGACAACGATCTACAAAGTCTGTCACATCTTTCTTTATACCTCTGCACCAATAATGCTGTCTCAAATATCTGTACATCTTTGTTGTACCCTGGAGAATAGATAGATAGAGTGCTAAGCCTCTTATAGAATCAACTGAATCAAATTATCAACCCCTAGAATACAATCAAATCCCAAAACACCCTCAGAATATATGGTAAACCTCTTGGACTCACCACTCAACACCTAATCATGGATGATACGAAGTGTCATATCCTCAAACTAAATACTCTAAATTTGCTCAAATAATGAGACCTCACCTCAAAACAAGAAAGAGTCCTCCTATGTTCTGAAATATTAAGTTGCACCACAAAGTTGGCTAAGGACTAAACGTCCTGCACCAATGACTTCTGTAAGACTGAGATATAAGACAAACTACCCAAACTCACCATCTTCCGACTAAAGGCATCTACCACAACGTTTGCATTGTCTGGATGGCACAAAATAAATATTTCATAATCCTTAAACAACTCCATTCATTAATAATTCCTAGAATTAAGCTTTATCTTGGTCATAAGATGTTAAAGACTATGATGATCCGTGAAAATCTCACAATGCATGCAGAAAAGATAATGTCTTCAAATCCTAAGCGTGAAAACCACCACTGCCAACTCCAAATCATCAGTAGGGTAGTTTCACTCGTTCACCCTTAAGTTCCTCGATGCATATATAATAACTCAACCATGCTGCATTAACACACAACCCAAACCAACACCAGAAGTATCAACATATATGGTAAATCCCTCACCCTCAACAAGAAGAGCAAAGATAGGAGCTAAAGTAGGAAATCCCTTGAGCTTTCCAAAGCTCCACTCACACTCTTTGGACCATTAGAAAGGAACCTCTTACTGAGTCAATATGGTCATCAGAGCTGTAATCGTAGAAAAAATCTCAATGAACCATCTATAGTAACTGACAAAACCAATAATGCTATGAACATCAGACGAGAGGACTGACCTAATCTTTAATAGCTTCAATATTCAACGGGTCTACCATAATCCCATCCTTTGACACCACATACCCAAGGATTGGAACTGATCAAGCCAAACTCACACATAGATAATTTGGAAAACAACCTATGATCTCTTAAAGTCTAGATACAATGCTAAAATATCTTAAAATGAACCTCTCTGCTCTTCAAATAAACAAGGATGTCATTGATGAACATAACAAAAAAAGAATCCAAGAAAGGTCTAAACATATGATTTATCAAATCCCTAAATATGGCTGGGGCATTAGTCAACCCAAAATACATCACTAGGAGCTCATAAAGACTATACCGGGTCACAAAGGATATCTTCGGGTTATTCTTCTACCGAATAATCAATTAATGGTAATGGAACCTCAAGACAATTTAAAAAAAAACCACTGCACCATAAATCTAGTCAAACAAATAATTATTACAAGGAATAGGAACTCGGTTATTTACCGTCACCTTATTAAGATATTTATAATCAATTCACACATGCATAAAACCATCCTTCTTCTTCACTAACAAGATGGGAGATACCTATGGATACACACTCGATCTCAAGAATCCCTTACCAAGAACATCCTAAAGTTGAGAATTTAACTCCTTAGGATTAGCAGAAGAAAAATGGTAAGGTTCCATAGAAATAGGTCGGGCACATTTCTCAAGATTAATAACAAACTCAATATCATGCTTAAGAGGAACATCAGGTATATAAGTAGGGAAAACATCATAAAAGTCACATACTATAGGAACAAAGTCAAGTGATGGACTCTCCATACTTACATCACAAATATAAGTAAGGTAAGACTCGCACCCCCTCAAAATAAGTCTCCTATCTAGATTATAAGAAATAATCCCCATCGGCCAACGGTCAATATCTCCGTATGACATAGCCGAGGGTATGTCGGGCATGGCTAAGGTAATGGTCTTGGTTAAATAACCCAAGACTGTATGATAGTGGGATAAATACTTCATGCCTAGAATAACATAAAAATACACAATGTCTTATATAATAAGATCAGCCTGAGTATCCAACTCTCGAATGGTTATGACACATGATCTATAAACCTGATCCACTACTAAGGAATACCCCAAATGAGTAGATACACATAATGACACTAATAATGAATCCCAAGACAACTCTTACCATGGGGTATAAGAAATACGTATATAAGAATAAGTGCATCCTGGATCAAATAAAGCAAAGTCAATAGATGGTACACTAAGGTCGTACCTATGTCAACATTATCTGAAGATTCAACCTTGAGTTTAACAAATATGACATTAAACTAAACACACCCACCACCTAGCTGGGCTCTTGATCAATCTCCTATCCTACCTGCCTAAGAACCTCTGTGAGCACTCTATAACTACCTCTATGACCATATGTACCACCTTTAGTTAGGGGATATAGCACCTTAATTAGAGAAATACTCTAAGCTATAGGAACCATCACTTCACAACTGGGGAAGTCTCTAAAGAAATGGCCAAAAGCCGCACAACCATAACATGCCCCTGGTATTGTACAAAAACCAGAATATCTAGCTAACCCAGAATAAAAACCACGACTAGAATAACCAAAAGATGAACCTCTAAAATAGTAACCACTACCCTAACCAGGATGATTATTGTAACTAGAATGTCCACTATCTATAATTTAAAGTGTACCCTATCAACTAGACAGACCCTGATGTTGATACAGCTGAGACATAGGGTACCTACCCTGAGAACTATGGACTATGTACCGTGAGCCACTACGGCTCCCATTGATACTACCATGATATTGCATCCTATTATCACTTCTCCTTTGGGACTTGCGATGCATCTCTTCCATAACCTGAGCTTGATAAAAAACCTCAACAAAAGATCTACCCATGGCAACCAAATAGTGTGTATATATGCAAATAGAAAGTATCAATACCTGAATAAAGCAATGAACCCTTTAATACTCAGTAGTAAAAAAAAGTAAATTGCCTAGATGATTCTTGAAATTGAGACTTATACTCCACAATCGTCATAGTGCACCACTCCAACCTCGAGAACTCATCCCTTAAACTATTCCAACAATTGTGAGGCATATACTTTTTCAAGAAGATCTCAAAAAATTATGTCCTTGTCAATAGAAGAGATCCATCTGGCATGGAATCAAGGTGACCTCTCCACAAATATTGAGCTATCAAATCTAATAAAAAGTAGTGTAATCCATACCACGAGTCTCATCTAGGCCCAAATTATGGAGTATATCCTCACAAAAAATAAAGGACTCATAAGCATTAGTGCCTGGTGTACCAGAAAACCTAGGTAGAGCTAATACAAAGAATCTATCCAACATTTTCTTCTCCTCAGCA
The DNA here is from genome assembly GCF_002878395.1 of Capsicum annuum. Lineage (NCBI taxonomy): Eukaryota > Viridiplantae > Streptophyta > Magnoliopsida > Solanales > Solanaceae > Capsicum > Capsicum annuum. The sequence goes on along the minus strand of NW_025825704.1, from coordinate 558,262 downwards.
CACATAGTAGATTAGAAACCGATAGACTGAGTAATCACCAGTGCATGAGGGACCTCAACTTTCATGACCATAGCTACAGGTTGTGGCCCGCCTTAGTACTACTCTAATCCACAGACTTTGCACCATCAAAGAGTAAACTACCAACTAATCCCAAAAGCTAAACCAAAGCATCCCTGAGCATTGAAGAATAAATAAACCCTGGTAGATCCTGGATTGGTCTTTTCTCCCACTAGCGAGCGCATTAAAACCTCTAGATCGAGAGTAGGAATAGGTTCTAATGAAGGCACCCTATCTTTGTCCTTAGTTGGAGATACATCTCTACGATGTCCATAACCTCTAGGTCATCGCTAAACAGCGATAGGATCCCAAGGCCCGATCTCATAATCCTCATCTTATGTAGCGGTAGCATGTCTCCTAGTCATCAATGAAAAGGTGAAGCTAAAATAATTTCTTAGAACCAACTCAGGCTCTTAACACAAAATAAGTCAAATATTTGAAGAAATCCTAAGAATGTACAATAGTCTCTCAAAGATAATAAAAAGACATCATCATTTTAATCCATGAGACTCTACTAGACACTTGCTCTTGTACTAACAATATTAGTGAAACTAGGGCCTGATACTAATTTGTCATGACCAAATTTAAGAGTCATGATGGCACTTCCCCACTAGTAAGTAATTTAAACTATAGCTTGGAGATATAAGAAATAGGCTAATATAGTGGAAAATTTCCTAAATGAATAAAATCAACAATTAAAGACTCATAATAATAATAAGACAATAAAGATGGTCTAAAATATATATAAAAGAATTAGAAGTGTTGAAATAGTCAAATATAAATTTTCTTGTATAATGTAATACTAGACATAGATAATGGAAGGAAAAGGGTTAACTTCGATTACTAGAGTTCACCCTATCTCAAAACATAACTTAACACGATCATTATATCAGCAATAGCTACTAGTACTCGCATCTCTATACCAAAAAGGTGCCGAATTATCATAATAGTATCAAAAGCATGAGTACTTAAGACACATCATTACACTTAGCTAAATCATGATATAAATACGATAAGATGTAAGATACATAAGCTAAGTCAGTGTAAAAGAAAAAACCTAGAAATAAGCTCCAATAATGTAAATAAATGACTGAAATAGACATAGCTTTAAAAAAGGCATAACTAATACTACAAGACTGGACCCATAAACCAGTAAGTGTGGAAAAGTAAAGAACCTAATGTGAACCTTCATAAGCCCAGAGGGTACAATCAAAGTAATGTAAATTATTTAGGTTCTATAAATTTACAGAATATGAAACCATAACCATGAATCTATCCATATCTTATCACACCATAAAAAAATTCCCAATGAAGGACTCAAACCAGAGCTTATATAATCGTCATCATTATTGTCATTTTTCAAACATGAACCAAAACTCATGTCATCGATATCATTATCAATTGTTGGACCTAAACAGGAACTCAATATCAATAACTACCATATTTTGACCTAAATTAGCACCAACTCCCAAATACAATACTAACATAGATATTAAGTATCTAGTCTCCTCAAAGTCTATAAATATGCATTTTAAAGGGTATATATATGTATAGGAGTTCACAAAGGCTAATATGAATCTTGTCCTAAGGTGGTCGGAGGGGCACACTTTTAATCCGCGAAATTCATATTAAGGAAAATACTACCCCACACTAGGCTAAGGTATATTAATTTAATTCTAAATGTAACATAAGCCACAATTAGCTCTAAGATAGTAATTCTACCTAAATCATAAGAAACTAAGTCAATTATGACTAAATTAGATCTCCAAGAAAATCTAAATATCCCAAATAATCCAAATAATGTCAATCATACATCCAATGCAATGATCTCATCCCATACCTAGCATAATATCATAATTATACTATTAATTAGCTCAATCAATGATGAAGGTAAACCTAGCCTACCTAGACACCGAAGAAAAGCCTAAAGAATTTACTAAACTGATGATATCCCTTTTGGAGAAACTTTTACAAGATGTCATACTATCAAAATTATAATATACTCATCTAAATGATTGAAATAATACCCATATTATAGTGTTATACTTTGACTAAAAAACTACCTAAAAATCCCTTGTGGGGCTCGCTTGTAGAATTACACCACGACACGCCCCCTCTATCCTCAAGGAACATTTAGCCTAAAAATGGGTGACTTCCATGATAAAATAGTGTTATAATTAACCCACTAATATTGTAAGGATTTTTTAAAGAGATAAAGGATTTAATCATGAAATTTATGGAATCTAACTAAGAATTTGGAGAAGAAATAGATAATTTAATTTTATAAATGCTCTAAAATCACCCACCAGAGAAATTAGGCTAAGTGGGGTATTTATATGGTTCTAGGTGCCCGAGTATCGCCTAAAAGAACACTAGGTCACTTAAGTAATCAGTACTCAAGTAACCTAGAATAACTTTAGCAACATTAGCCATCTTTCAACATAACACTTACGTGGTCCCCTTGGCTCTTAAGAGACCATCACTTAAGTAATAAGGGTTCCTCTTAAGTTAACCCTTATCACGCTAGCCTGACCACTTAAGTCATTAGCTAAGTGCTTAAGCAGTGTACTAGTTAAAGGATTAAAATATTTTCAGTTGCTACCGACCCTTGAGAATTTATCTGGAATCTTGTATAAACAAATAAAATATGATACACTATAAAACATGACATTCTAGACTCAAGGGTGTAAATGAAATTTTCACTCGAGGTTGTTTTGATGAAAAGTGGGTCCTACACCTATTCCCTTTCTTCTTAACTTCCAACCAATAGGTTGAAATGACTTTGAGAGCCTCGGGAACCAAGGGTCCACCTAACCTAAAATTAATGTTTTAGAGTTGTTTAAATTGTTAAAATTGGCCTATGAGGTCGTTTGACTGAATTTTTCATCTAGTAGCCAATTTGAACCAATAAAGACAATAAAATAGGGAATTGACTTTAAAAAAACAAATGAATAGCCCTGTAACCAAACTATCCACTTTATCAAGTCATAAATACTTGGGGAAGCTATATGAAAGCTCTAAATGTCAAAAAAGGGCGTTAATAGAGAAAATAACCTGGAGGGTCATTACAAAGGACAAGGAATGTGTGCTTAAAAGTAGAACATAAATGGTGCTTGAATTGGGCCCTAAATTAGCCTTTAAGGTCAAAGAAATTAAGACCTAATTTCTAGGAATTTGAAATGAAATGGAACGGAAATGGATGGGAAAAATAATGGGAAATGACCAAGGAGTGTTAGGCTATCTTACCTTAGCTTCAATGGATAATTTCCCATCCTATCCTCTTTTTAAGCTCTCAAAATTATGGAGATATGGTAGGAAATTGATGAGAATTTTTGTGAAGAAGGGGATTTAACACTCCGTAAGTGTCGCTTAAGTGCCTCAATGATCGCTTAAGAGATCCACCATAAATATCTAACCTTTTCTTAAGCGTTACAGTAATGCTTAAGCAACCTTTGCTTAAGAGAAAAGGCCATCACATAAGAGATTTAGCAGGGTCCAAGGATCATCTCTAAAGTGATCCCCTGGTCTCATAAGTAACCGCCGCTTAAGAGACAAGAGGTCCTCTTATGTGATTACACTAGATGGTGTAATGCACTAGATTTTGCAAAGTCCAAATGGACTCCGATCGGGTGCTCGAGATCCATTTGGAACTCTATACATGCAAAAACACTATGTTTCCTTACCAATTATTGATATTCCAGACACAATGAAACCATCAAAACTATCATCCAAGATCTTTTTGACTAAACATAAGGCCTATATCTATAGTTTCATTTTTCATATAATCCACCCAATAGCTCTAAATGCATCTGGATGTGTCAGAACCTAAACCAAGGGTCCCCTAACCTAAAATTAATAGTTTAAAGCTGATGGAGCAGTCGAAATTCCTATTTGAGGTCATTTACAAGTAAAAAACCAATTCCTTAACAAAAAAAGCTCCAAAAGAGGAAAATTAGCCTAAAATCCAAACAAATTATCTGATAACTAAACCAACAGTTTTAACAAGTCATAAATGACATGTAACTACTATAAAGGGGCTTAAGATGTTGGAAATGCATATAAATCAAGAAAATATCTTAGAGGGTCACTATACATTTACTATAAAATAGTTTTCAATTATTTTATTTGATACATACGAGATAATATATCTCCACCATCAAGAGTTCTAGCAAAAATAGATGTTCCCTTATATGCTCCACCCAAATAAATCACATCCTCAATAACTAGTGATCTGCAAAACTCAAAACATCTCATTAATAGGTGTAAGCTATGAATAGATACATAAATCATTTTATGTTGACTTATGCATCCTAATATATGAGTTAGGACATAAAAAATTTAGCATATATATATGTATCAAGGTATTTCCTAGTATCCATTAGTCAGTCCACCCCTAGCATCTATACTACATGCTGTTTAGCTCCTTATGTTTTTATGAAATTAATATATATACCAAAAGTAGATTTAATATCTCCAATTATGTTAGGTATGTTGTAATACCCCAAACTTTTTCTAGCTTAAATTCGTTGCTAGAATGTTAAGGGATGTCATCCAAAATTATTAATATTTGTTTCACATAGAATTTTCTAGATTTCAACTTTTCATTGTGTGGGAAATTAAATAAGCTTTCCATCAATATCAAATTCACCCAAATCCAAAAATTGGTGAAGAAGTTAGAGCATTTTTAAGTTGACAGTATGCCAACTGGCAGTCACCTCATCGCAATGAAGGACAATTTCATAATTGTCACTTTCCAGTGGACCACCATGATGTTGGCACATCACGGCGAGGTACAAATTCCTATTTTTGTATTTGCAGTAGACCTCGACGATATTGGTGCATCATAGAGAGGTCTATTTTCCCAATTGTCGAATTCCAATAGCCCAACGCGATAGAGACGTGTCGCACCGAAGGCCAAAATGGTATTTATATAGGTCACCATGATGGTGGTGCATCACATTAAAGTTTCAGGTCCCAAGTGTCAAAATCCAGTAGGACAACGCGATAGCACAACGTCACGGAGGACCCTAAATTCCCATTCGTTAGTTTCCAGTGAGCCATCGCGATAGTGGCGCTTGTGGTGGACCATTAAATCGGGACTCCAGTTCATTTTTTTAGTTTTATTTAGGAGTTAAAAGGGGTATTTTAGAGTTTTCCCAGCCCCAAATTCTGTCCAAACACAAGATTTAAGGCTATCACAAGCATCTTATGAAATTTTTCTCAAGATTTCTCTTAACCCAAAACCCCAAGCTTCAACAATCAACCTTAAGAATCCAAAGATTCCACCACTCTTTTTTCAAATTAATTCATGATTCCAGATTCCCAACACAAGAATTCCAAGAACCATCATTCAAGAGAACAAAAGAGTCTTAAAAGCAAGGTTGTTCATCTAGTTCATCATCCAAGGTATGTGGCATTTTTAACAAGGATAAACCTTTCATCCTCATGCGCAAAACATAATAATGGTTTCAATTTTACTGAATATTCTATAATTTTCCAAGAAATTTAAGTTAGGATTGATAGCCAAATCCTTATTATTTTAGTATATGGAATTATTATTATATTTAAGGCTCCAATTGTAAGAAATTTACATATGTTTATGTTTGAAATGATAAGATTCATATTATGAGTTACATACCATTATCTTGACTTAGATGGTTGAAAGCTTTTAAGATGATTATTGAGCATGAAATTTAAATCTGGTTATTGATGTAATTATTAATGCATTAAAGTTTTATACTTCGAGTTCTAAGTACTATTGATTATTTTATAAGGAGATTATGATCTCAAGTCCTATTGACAAGTTTTGATGAGTACTTACTAAAGAAAAGATTGATATTTTGATCCTTAGCTAAGATAGGAATCTACATTATTCATACAATCTATGATTTAAAAAAAGAGAAACATAAGAATCAACAGTCAACCTCAAGAATCCCAAGATTCCACCATTCTTTTTCCAAATTAATTGAAGATTCAAGATTCCCAACACAAGAATTCCAAGAACCATCTTTCAAGAGCACAAATAGAGTCTTAAAAGCAAGGTTGCTCATCTAGTTCATCATCCAAGGTATGTGGCATTTTTAACAAGGATAAACCTTTCATCCTCATGCCCAAAACTTAATTATGGTTTTAATTTTACGGAATATTCTATGATTTGCCAATAAATTTAAGTTAGGGTTGATACCCAAATCCTCATTATTTTAGTTTATGGAATTATTACATTTAAGGCTCCAATTGTAAGAAATTTACATATGTTCATGTTTGAAATTATAAGATTTATATTATGAGTTATATACCATTATCTTGACCTAAATTGTTTAAAGCTTTTAAGATGATTATTGAGCATGAAGTTTAAATATGATTATTGATGTAATTATTAAAGCATTAAAGCTTTATACTTTGAGTTCTAAGTACTATTGATTATTTCATAAAGAGATTATGATCTCAAGTCCTATTGATAAATTTTTGTTAGTACTTTCAAAAGAAAAGATTGATATTTTGATCCTAAGCTAAGATAGGAATCCACATTATTCATACGATCTATGATTTAAAACAAAGAGAAGCATAATTGGTTTTAATTATGAAACTTTGTGTTATTTTTTGGTGGATTTCTTTAAAGTTCTTAGAAATAAGTATGGGATTAATATTTAGCACCAAGTTGGATATGATTCCAAGTTGTCATGCCCCAAAACTATGAGCCACTATAGGTTTTAAACGCCCATAGTAGGCTAAGATAGTGATCACGTAAGTAAAGGTTCTATTTCCAATAGCAAGGGTAGAATAGCTCTCCCTAACGTGGGAAAGACATTGGACTCTATGTCAACTCACATGGTTTATATCAGTTAGAAGAAACTCCCTGAGTCCCAAAATCCCTAAGTCCCAAAGTTCCAAGATTTTAAAGTTCCCAAAGTTTCTAAGTTTCTAAAGAAAAGAATGATAGAAAAGTTTTTATAAGACTAAGTGTTATAACTCGCTAGATATACAAGTATGATTTGTTATACATGATTTTATATTTTGATATTTTAGATAATCAAGCTTATGTGAGTCATATACATCTAGCATGTATTTAATTTTTAATTATGATGATGTCTTACTTATGCCTTATACCCCTATATACTCAGTATATCCTCAAAGTGTTGATCTACATATATGTCTATGTGCAACATTATCTTATAGTGTAGGTTTAGGTGCTCAATATCAGCAGCGTGAGTAGTGCAAGCATCTCTATCTACACTCCCATAGTTGGTGAGTCCTCATGATTTGAGGGCCTACTTCTTTAGATTTTTAGCTTTTATAGTAATTAAGTTATTATTTTTCAATTTAGCCTGAGTCAGTTGGGGGTCTATCCCAATGTCTCTTAAGTTCTTTAGTAGCAGAGGCTTGTCGAACTACGAGTTTATTTATAGATTTTCAGTATTTGCTATTCATACAGTATCTACAGTTTATTCAGTTCAGTTTTTGTATAATACAATATTATTTCATGACTAGATTATCTTAAAGTAAGGTTCAGATCTAGTAGCAGACTCAAAGGGTTAGCTTGAGGCTACTCATAGCCTTGAACACCGTGTGACATCTCAAGATTAGATTTTGAGGTGTTACATATGTATTATGTTATAACTCTCTAATGTTAGAGTATTGATACCACTAACAAACAATGCCATATATTAAACTTAGTTGAAAGCCTCATCATCCAAAGGGAAGGTATGTACATCATGGTATACTCTCACTTTGATTAGATCTGAAGCATGGAGATAAGATGTCTTAAAAATTGATCTACTTTTTGCAAACTAGCATTTTAAGACATAACTGCAAAAACTAATGCAATGTATCTTAAAATGTATTCGAAATATAAAAACATAAGAACATGTAATATGTATTTGGTTGATATATCTTGTAAAAAATATCAGAATATGTCTTAATATATATATAATTATAGGTGGGCATGATGAGGAATGTATCTGGTTCCATTAGAACCGGCAATATGTATTGAAGAAATAAATATATATATATTAAATATGTATCATTAGTTTGTAATGCAATATTTATTTTAGAATAAAATCATTATCGAATGGCATATTTTGTAATGTATGATACACAACAACATTATGTATTAGGAACCATATATAGAACATTAATAGTATGTACAACTGACTATGCATCTGAATTTCTTTTAAAGGAATCAATTGTGTTACAAGATAATCTATACATGTATATTCTCAAAATCATCCAACTAAACATAGTCATACCTTTGATTGTCAGATCATTGAACTTTAAAATTAAAACTATAGTCTATCACATACTTTGCCGTAACAAATACAAGAATAGCCTTATCTTTGTAAATTTCTTTCTCCTTAACTATAGTGTTTTTGCAATCACTTATTAAGTTAGCCACTGCAACGTCTATCAAATATGATGACTTAATATTTTTTGGATCAACAACAACTAGTACAGGGACATCCATTTCCATTCCTTCAAAACAAACAACGACTGTGGAACTTGCCTCAAATAATATCTCACTCTCATATTTGTCGACTATACTAATGCACAACTAATTCATTGCAAATTTAGGCATACTTATTTTACCTAAACATAAATATTCACTCTCATATCATTATGAATCACCATTGGTGATGTATTTTCTTCAATAATATATCTTGCTTCTATTAATTTCACGGATTCTTTAATTTTGAATTAAACTGCAATTGGAGAAATCAAATTTCTATAGTCACATTCTCTCTAGTCATAATTTTGTATTTTGTGTATTCCTTGTATTTGATAATTCGGAGCCAAACATTGTCATACCTTAACAACACTTATATATTCATGATTTATTGAGCAAAAAAATTATCAAAAATATAGAGGAAATAATCAATTATTTTTGGTTTAAACTCTGTGATCTGGTGTTTGAAATTTGAATTATGCATTAATATGGTAGACTTGGGGTACTCAAATGATAATATAAACAATATAACGATTTCTACGTGATTTACTCCACAGATAAAGAATTTTCTAGTATTTCCCTTTTTAAATTGCTTAATTAGTTAGTTTTGTATAAGTTAAAGTAAAGTATCTGATATTAAATAATGCATCTGGATGGACAAAGTATAAGATTTATAATTATTTCAGTAAAATTGTTATAGGGAGTAATTAACTCTTCAAGGGTTGAAATTTATGAAAGTTTTACTATAATATTCTAGCGCAAGTCATTGATTTTGGTAACTATATTTATTTTATGTTTGAAGATTAAACTTAAACATATAATAAATGTAAAGTGTTCATAATAAAAGAACCATCAATAATGTTTTTGATAAGTTAATATAATTTTATATTCTTTGGATAAGTATTTTCTTTGTCTAGAAGATGCATACCATCAATTAAGTAGTTGCATTACGATTAGGTAAATTGTTAGAGGCTTGTTTAACGGGGCTTATGTTTTGTGTCAGTGTAGAAAAAGTAGGAAATGAGGGTCTTTAATATGCATATTGTGTGTGATGGCATTACAACTCGCCTTTCTGATCCACTTACAAATAACTTTACAAAATGATGGAGGAGTAGAAAAACACTAATTTAGTCTACTTCAATTCCCAAGCAGCCATATCTAGCTGGCCTACCTGTTAGGACTGATGAAAGGACCAATTTATTGAATAAGAAATAGGGAATCCAAGATTTAAATCTTCTTATCTATATTCCAAAATGTGCTTTCCTACCTCAATTGTTTTCCTCTTTACACTTCCCTATTCATTTGTATTCATAATACATTCCATATCACTCTGTCTACTCTTATTCCTTCCTTCCTTCTCATACTTCTGGATAGTCGAACATCAACTTAACCCCTAAGGAACATTATTTGACCTCTACATGTGGACTTTTTGTTGGTATCCCATATTCCAAATAGTAAAGAAAAAAATTAAAGTAAACTAGAAAAAAAATAAGCAAAGACTTAAATTAAAATATCTGGCTCAACAATTCACTATGCTTGTAAGGAATTTAATCCCCTCACTAAAATAGATATTTTGGATTACTTTCTTCTACGATGAAATATTTATACTTACACCTAGAGTAGCAGTAACTCAAATGCAAATGAGTTTGTTGAATGCAAAGGCGGTCATAAATCATACAAAGACTGAATATTTATTTGTTAGAAAATATGTAAAAGTTTATAAATAAACTTAATATACAAGATTGAGGCTAGTCCTCTGAAATTATAGCCAAAGAAGAGTAGTGTAAAGAGGTGTTATTATCCCTTATTGAAAATGCCACAAGATTAAATATGAAAAGGTGTGATTCAAATGGTATCATTTTGCCGAGTATTATTTTAATACTCAAAGGGTCATTTTCTTATTTTGTAATTTTCCCCTATTTGACCCTCTCTTAGCTTTCACTTGGTGTTTGTGACTTGTTGGGAGGGATGTTTGAATTATGGGGTGTTTAGATATGTGTTGGGAATTGTTATAGAGTTTCTGAAGTTTTAAAATTTAGGATAGTTGTAAAGACAATATTTAAGGTTAGTAAAGTAATTTTTGAGTTCTAATGGTTCCACAAAATCCTATTCTAACTAAAAATTTTTGTGGTTTTGAAGGATCTAACTATAGGAGAAAATGGAACAAAGGGATTTTTCCTTGTGGATGAGAAGGGGCCAACTATTAAATCTTGTTTGTAAAATTCTATTATGTATTCTGTTATTGACAACCTTTTCCAAAAATCTTTTATGTTAATAGACTATCTAGAGGGTGTTTTATGACATATTAGGATGGTTTTCAAGGGTCCCAAGGCACCCAAGAGTGATTTTTAACCTTGATTGAAATTCTTTAGATTCTTATGTTTCGATTGAATTTTTAAATTTCTAACCTAAATGATCTCAAATGGTGTTTTAGAGACACCAACAGGCCTAGAATGTATTTTACAATTGATTGGAACTATTGGTTTAGGTTAAGGGGGTTTCGGGAGCTAAAACCAAGTTTTGGAAATAGCTGAAACTTTTGGTATTTAATGCAAGTGTAATCTTACTGAACAGATATATTGGTTAGTGCTTACACAAAGAAGGGTTGACAACATACTACAACAATCATATTGGGTAGTTAAGTGAGCAATGGTCCAATCGCATGGCTGAAGCGCAATTCTGCAAAAACACTCATGTTGTATTAGTGCTTTCATTTCTAGCTCTATCATGCTAAATATGTGCGACTATACTAAGCATACTTAAATAGTTAAATCATATTTTAGCCATGGCTTTTAACTTTATACCTCCATTGATAAACCTGTAGAGCTAAGATTATTGTATTTTTGGTGCTTTTTGTTTGTCATTGAATAGGGGTAACTTTCTAATTTCTAGTTTTATGATTCCCTGATATTTTAATTTGTATTTTTGGATTAAACTAGTGTCTAATGATTTGAAATTTGGGATTTTCATCTTAAACTTTTTCAAATTATTTGTGATGATTTGAGCTATGATTTGAACTTTACTTTAGATAAAATTTCTTATTTGAGCTTCTTATATTAAGGATAAGTGATTTTGAAAGAAATTTTTAACTTTGTCATTAGATTGTAAGGGTTGAATTTTTCACCCAAGTTTGAGCAAACCATCTATATCACAATATGGGTATAACTAAACTCATATTCAAATGTAAATCATATTTTTGATTGATTAGAGTGTTTTCAGGCCATTCAAAAGGAGAAAACTATATTTGTGACCGTTAATGGCTTGCAGTTCATCTTTAATGTTTGCTATGGCTTACACATCTTTAGACTAGCATGTTATTGGGTAAATTAGTGGGATATAGTAGCTTATGAGATGGAATGATATTTTGATGCCCATGTAGGAGCTTCTGCCGCTGATGTTTTGGTACTTTTGAACTATTGACTTGTATATTGTCTTTTGAGATATTTCATGCATCATGAATTAGTTTATGAGTTAAATTCAACGATGGACAACATATAGTATGTAAATGAATTGCAGCCTATGTTTGAATTGAGGATATTATCAGACTAATATTTGTAGCACATGTATTAATTTTGTTATCGTGCTCATACTAACTCATTCATTTCATGGTTTCTTGGACTAATAAGATGGAAACAATATTTTTATGCAAGAGTATTTCATACTGGATTGGACCTTTTCTGGGTGGTTTTACTTGTTCTTGAGATTGGTGTAAAAATTCTAATTGTGTGCCCAAATGAATTTTTTTAGGGTAGATATACAAAACTTACGAGTACCACATGGTGCTAATCATATAACATAACGCTGCAGAGGGTGTGCACATTAGAAGGTATTGATCATTACATTTCATAGATGAACCTTATATTGCATCACTCACTGACCCCTAAAGTTCTATATAGTGATCTTATTTTACTATATTTGTATTATTGAAATAATGGAATGTTTTACCTTAAAGAATAGTTATAGATGATTTATTTGATATAATATATGCCTAAGCTTGGTCAACTAGTGGCAGGCTAAGATTCATGATTTAATATGATTATTTCCCTCATATTTTTATAGCATCTTGAGATTATTTTATTTGAATTAGAATTATGTCTTGTATTTTGCTGTGTACAGTGGTGACTGATGAAGTTTGAGTTAATTCAGCTTTAAAGTTTGAGTAGAAGCCAAACATGTTGATCTATAATAAGTAAAAAGGTTTTGGACCATGACGGGAGCATAACAGGACTTGAACATGCAGGAAATTTCAAAAATATACTAATGAGATGCCTAGGGTGTCATCCAAGCTCAAAAGGGTGTTCCTCCATGCCTTGTCAAAGTTGCTACCAAAAAGGCCTAAGGTGACCGTTAGTTCAATTTTGGGCCGACTTTGTCCTAATCAATTTTTTTTACAGAAGAACCCGACCCAAACCCTTTGGAACTATATTCAAACATTCCTTAGGTCATTTAATATATTATTGTAGGATAAAAACTGAGATAGGGTAGGAGGAATAGCATTTCTAAGGTTTTTACTTATTTATTTAATCCATGAATCTTTGAAACAATACTACTTCATGAATTTGACTGTATCTGATCAATTCATTAGTAGCTAAATTTTTTTTTTATCTAGGGGTGATTAATGACAATATTGTGGTTTGAATATCATAATATTTTAGTTTGTTTCCATTCATTGAGTTATTTATCATCTCTTGATCTTAATTATTTGGTGACTTGATCAATAGTTAAACATTATCTATGAAGCATAATTTGAACTAGAAATAGAGAAATTACATACACAATAAGGAAAGGTAGGGCTTGATTGTAAACCCTATAAGAAAGGGGGGTCAATTTTCTAATATAGATAAGAATTTACCCACTACCCTTGCCCTGTTGGTATAAAAGAAAAATCACATGACTTTAAGTATCAATGATGACAAGCATAGGAGTATAAGTGGTAGGTATAATCTGGGAGACCTACAGTTTTTTGTAAAATTCTCATGTTTAAAATCAATCCACAACTATTACTCAGGAAGTCAACAACATGTATGATTTAAGGACTTAATTGAATTGTACAAGTACCATCGCTCTGGATCATCTCGATAATCTAAATTTCAACCTATGAATCAAAGACCTACATCAATTTACTATTGTTATAATAAAAACACCAATCACTCTTTAGTACTTTTTTTCTCATTGAATAACGACTATAGGAATTCAAACTAGTTAATCATTTGATCAAGTTCTTGGGTATGATATATGTACTCACATCTTATATTACTTATACGACTACATACACTCTCATATGCGTTAGGATGCAATATCGTCCTATTATGACTACTGAGTACATTGAGGCTTTATGGGTTCTTAAAGTGTATGTTCCTATTTAATTATATTTTTAGACTTAGTATTTTTTAAACTATTCATTTTACCTTGCTTTAGTTTTTTGGTTTTATTAATAATATTTTTGAGTTTAAAGTAGGCTTACTCTACCATAGTTGGATTGGTGTATGTGTCATCATACTCCGAAATTTTTTACAGTGAAAATTTGTATAAAAGCAGTAGAGTCTTATGTATACTGGGACAATATTTGTATGTACCTTTCAAAGATATTAGACATTTTAAGAAAAAATTTATTGCTTAATTCCTTGTTGTGTAAATTTCATTTTCTCTTGAGTTTTAAACTTTATGTTCCATTCTCTCACAGATGGTAAGGATGAGATTATCTGTTAAGGGGGATGATATGCATGTACTTTGTACTAGGTCTCTAACTAGGGGTTGAGGTTATGGCAAAGGTAGCAACATCACCTAGAGGTCGTGCTTTTGATATATCTTTTAAACCTAATGTTAAGATAGAGGTCATGGTTTATTAGGTAGTTGAGATATCCAATATGCCATTGTGTATTGTAGCCATCCTAGTATGCAGAATGCAATGGCCCTTATCTTGAGTTTCTTGGAGGGCATGGCTCAGGTAAGAGCACTACTTGTCACTCCTAATGGATCACTACTAGTTTTAGGGTTCAACTTCCAGAGTAGGTGCTAGTTTAGTATTTTCAAAACCTTAAGGAAGAGACAAATATTGATATGTCTCTAGACATTGATGCTTTATCAGTTCAATTTTTTTCTCCACTAGTTGTAGCTAGGTCAGTGATGTTAATTGAGTAGCAAAAGACGTCTGACATGATTTTATGGATGGGTCCTCCTATATTTAGTGGTGTACTTTAGGAGAATGACTATGTATTATTAGTGAGTTGTTAAGAAATATTGATGAAAAATTGATTAGTTGAGTCTCATGGTGTAGACTATACTACTTTCCTAATGGTCGGGCTAGCAAAGTAGTGGTAGACACTGTATCTTGATTGCAGTCTAGTTGAATCACCTTCTATGACATGGACATATTTTTCTATGACCTTCTTTAGGAAGTATGTGCCCTGTAGCATAAGGGAGTAACCGAGGGACCAATTTGATGATCTTAAGCAACATACCATAACCATAGCATGAGACCAAGTTTCATGCTTAGTTTGATGCATTGATTAGTATTCCCAAAGAGTAAGAATAGGTTAGGAAGTTTGTAAAGGTATTGGTTACTCTTCTTTATTTATGTTTTGCGTAAATAATGACTATTGTGGGATACTTTCCTGTAGGTGGTTAATCATGCTGAAAATATTAAGGATATTTGTTATAATACTTATCGAGGCAGTTACACAAAGATTAAAAAACATGGTGGGTTCAGTGGTTCATCATCGTAGGGTAGACACTTCTCAAGTAGGGGTCATATGACACCTCATATTTTGAGCCTACATATAATCAATATTTAGTGTAAAAAAGCAAATCCAAAACCTGAAGTCCCTAGTTTACAAGATGGTTCACTAGATGTGAACTCAATCCATGACTTATGGAGCGTCCTATGAAATCTAGACAAAAAGAGTCAGTGAACGTTAAGAGGAATCACGAGCCATGATCTTAGATCACGAGTTGTGGATTAACCAATGAAACTACATACCCAATTGTCCTAACTCCCAGGTTTCTACGAGACACATTATTACCTATCGATTGTGATCATGAGTCATAAAGTTATACGTAAAGGTAGATTAGATTATTTAAATATCCCCTGTAAGCCATCAATGATAGCACAACCCATATATTAAGTACACTAATCATTCTGTCAAATGAAAGAAGTAACTTAGATATTTAACAAATTCTTAGGAAACCACGAGTGGTACCATGATTCATTGAACACTTGCATGAGTTATAGAGTGATTCGTGGAACCCTTTCCAAAAATATTTATCTTTATTTTAAAAAGGTTTTCTTGACTTTTTCTTACTCTAATACCCTATCCAACGATGTTTGTTTGTGAAAAATTAAAAACATCAGATTTTAAAGTAAATTATAACTTCTGATCCTTTCAAAAAATCAAAAACAAGTTCTAAGAAAAATCAAGCATGATTTTTAATTCGAACAAGATTTTTTGAGTACTCCTTCAAGTAAATTTTCTTTAAATATTTATGTAAGAATTTGATAATCGATTCCTTCCTTTATCACACCCAAGTATTTTTAAGTTATGTGCATTTACATTCAAAGATTTATTTTTGCCCACTTTTCTCCTTAATTAATTTCCTTGCCAAGTATTGATTGATATGAAATATTTTCCATGATAATTATAAAAGTTTCTAAAGATAATGATGATGTTCTAGTATTCCTTGAAACTCATATTTAAGATTTTTTTATGATGTTTTGAAGCATGCTTAAATATCTACAAGATATGATGTATTTTCAATAATTTTTCAGATATTAAAACTATATGCATAGGCAAAAAGATATGTTTTCCTGAAATAAATTTCTGTACATAATTTATGACATGTGACATAAGCATAGGTTTGCAGTAGTATAATTTCATAGACATATTAATTACATACTCAAACTATGATTTAGCTATGTTACATGGTATGATATAAGCATAAGTATATTTTTGAAGTATTATTAAGCATGGAGAGGATATGCATTCAAAAAACATACCCATAACTACTTCCCTCTGTAGGTTTTTATTTAGCCCAAGAAGCTTAATATTGGATTTATAAAAAATATTTATTCTATACTTTGACAAGGTATAGCTTAGTTCTCCCCAGTGTGAGCAAGACATTGGTCATCATGTGTTGGCATGATAATTTTTTATTATATGAAATATCTACAAATTTATGTTTTCTTTTATTTATTCAAGTTCATGGATTTATGATCTCATTATATATTATTAAATAAAGAAAATTTTTGCAAGATCTTAGCCATCAATTCTAAAGGCTTTATTTATAATTCATGATTTAGACTTTGCACTTGTTTTAAGGACTATACTCTTATGTTATAATGATTAGTTTTTAGCTTTGCATTTTGTTGTTATAAATTGTGTACCAATATATCCTATTGTTTTGACTGTGGTTTATACTAGATTTTTCATATGATGTAAGTTCAGGTAATCAAGCTTATGTTTTTTCGCTAGATATTTTGTAGCACATGACATTTCACTAACTTGTGAGCGATCCTATCATCTTGGAAGCTTTGGAATTTCTTTTAGTTTTCTTCTTAGTTTGGTATAGACTTTTGATTAAATAAAGGTTTTGAGGCCTTGTCCTTGTTGAATCTTATGTTAGTAGTAGAGGCTTTACTAGACAGACAATTATTTAGTAGTTGACAATCTTTCATTATTTCTAGTCGTCTCTTAATAAAGATTGTCTCTTTTCAGATTTGGCCTTGGTCACTCTTTATAATTTGGCTTCTGTTTCATTATTTATATTACTCTATAAATATGTTATACTTAGGATCCTTTAGTACTAGTTGTGTGCAACTAGTTATGGCTTGTGGTAATGTATAGACTTGAGTCATGATAGGTTATCATTATCTGTATAACAGACCATTTAATACGTCCTTAGACACTTTTAATGGTGGATATTTAGGGTATAACAACCATAGTAGTCATTGTTTAAGGAAGGTATATATGGGTCCCAATTTTAGATTATCAGCCCATGATAGACACATGACTACATATGGATCATCTTAATGGAGTATGTCAGGTAGGACATGCGATGATTTTATGAAGTTAGGTAATTTTTATTCAGAGTTTCCTAAACATAATTTTTGTAGGTCTTAGTAGGGTTTAAAAGTTCCAACCCATCATTTAATAGCACTAACATCCAGTGAAGATGTATAAAGTGTTAGAGGTAGTTGACATATTTCTAGGGTAAGGCACATGCAGGTTGTGGAGGTACACAATTTAGTGAGGACGTTGTTAAGCTTTCCGGGTTAGACTAGAGGCTAAGTCTTTAGATGAAATAACTACAAGTGATAATTTACATTGTTATAAACCATATTTGCTATTTTTTAATGTAGGATCTTCTCTCTCTCTCTCTCTATATATCTTTCTATGTTTCTACTCATCTAGGTATTATGTATGATTCACTGCAATCTATAGTTATGCTTCTACTCCCATAGGTGATTCATTAATAGTGGATTGATATATCAGTATAGTTCTATAACTTTGTAGTGGTATAGTACTTAGATGGTTCATATTATTATTAATATGATGGATCTTGATACGATTTTGGGTATGAATTGGTTATCTCTTTATCATGTTGTCTTGGTCATGCTAAGACTATTAATTTAATTATGCTTGTTATTCCTCATTTAGTATAGAAGGGTATGGTTACCTATTCATAAAAGAAGATGATTTTATTTTTGAAGTAAAGGAGGATGGTAGATAAAGTGTGTTTGACCTTTTTACCATATATTTGAGATACTACTGTTGATACTCTCACTAGTGAGTAGGTTCCTAGAGTAAGGGATGGAGTATTCCTAACAGACCTTTTAGTAAGTCAACCATATTGCAACATTGTTCTAGAGTTGAGAACATTACTTATTACCATTCGAACCTATAGGATGCATCATTAGAGTTGAAGAAATTAAAGGATAAATTTCAAGACTTATTAAGTAATGGGATTATTAGACTCGGTGTTTCCCTTTGGGATGTTGTTGTCTTGTATGGGAAGAAAAAGGATAGTTTCATGTTGCCATGTATTGATTATAGACATTTGAATAAGGTGATTATCAAGAACAAGTACTCGTTATCATGCATTGATGATTTGAAGGATTCTTTAATTTTCCCAAAGACTAACTTGAGATCGGGATATCCTTTTAAGATCATGGCTTTAGATATTCCAAAGACTACTTTTACAACTTGGTATGACTATTATGAGTGCTTTTTCATCTCTTTTGAGTTGAACACTTCCCCAACAACATTCATAGAGTTAATGAATAGGGTGTCTTGACCTTATTTGGACTTGTTCATGATTGTATTCATTGATGACATCTTTGTCTACTCTATGAGTAGAGAGGATCATGAGCAACATTTGAGGATTATGCTTCATACATTAATGGTTAAGCAGTTGTATGAGAAGTTCTCCAAGTATGTGTTTTAACATATGTCACACCCACCACTAGAGGCACAACTAGCAACCAATAACTCACTTGACAGAGCAGACAAAAACGCCCAACTAAACAACATAACCTGGGACAAGCACGAGTCGATGAGGCCTAAACTACACCAATCATTAATAATAGAAAAGCAAGAGAATAACACAATTGGTTGGTAAGGTCTCTTTAAAAATATACAAGAGGTTGACAAGGCCAAAACTAAGAACACAACTGACAACAAGGCCATAATTGACTAACATACCTAGAACCAATAATCTACACGTCTCTAAAATGAAGAGCAAGTAACAAACTAGTCAAGTCAAGGACAAGTCATATCCATTAGCTATGTAAATAAGAAAAGGACTCCAAACTCAGCAACTCTGGAAAGAAAAAAACATACAAATCAAAAAGTAAACTCGACCACATGTAATGAAAACCTATGTGTATCTGAAAACCTTTAGGCATGAATGTAGTGTCCCTTAGGCAATGAAGACATCAACACAAAATAATTTACCAAGTATGTAGGATAAATCATAATAAAGAAGGTATCATGAATTAATGAATGTATTATTTATATATGTCAAAGATAATATGAATGTTCTTACCAGCTTCTGAATATATGAAGAATTGATTTGATATCTTAAAGTACTGCAAAATAATCGAGTAAGGAGTCAAGGTTAACCTAAAAGTACCCATCATCTCATGGTTTAGATCATAAAGCATAACTAATTAGTAGTTAACTTTACTATACAAACAAATAGAAATTATCAAGATCTGAACATACTTAGGAAGGAGAGTTAGGAATGGTCACAATATAGTCTAATGGATCCTGATGCAAGTTATAAAATAATAATCCAGGAACACCCTAGCTGAGGCCCCATAAGACTCCTATGTTCATTTAAAACTAGAACAATGGCCACCAAGGGCCTTTAAAAGACCATTTTTATCTATTATTCCTTTAATGAAATGCAATATTTTAAAAGAAAAGGTTAAACTATGTGAATATTCATGTTAAAAACTAAGATTTTAAAGTGGGTGGAGGTTAATACCATTATCAAGCAAAGATTTCATCAATTTGGTGAAACCCATGTACCACATTCCAACCATTATAATTATGCACAAACTCAGTCCCAAAACATCAATTAAAAGCATAAATAAGACATTTAAAAATGGAGAAAACAATTTAAGTAATAACCAATCAAAACTTGGACTTATTAGCCTTAGTCAAAATCCTTTCCCACAACCCATCAGCATCAGGAACATATAATCTTTCTTCATACCTTAAAATTTCATCTTCTGCAATGATGAATTTCATAACCTCGTACTTACCCATATCACCCTTCATCTGCATAAGTATGGGATCTAAAGCCTTTTTTGACTTAACCTCATCATCAAGAGATAACTTAACCACTTCCTGAGCAATCACTCCTCCATCCTTACAGTCCAAGAGACGAACTCCTAAGTTAGCTAACCTGTCAATTTCTTTTACCAACCCTATCTTCTCCTAATAAATGTGATATATGCTCCCTATAGAAAGCCATTTAAGAGCATCAACAATAATATTAGCAATACTTATATGGTAGTAACGGTTCATGTCATAATCCTTAAGTAGGTCAATCTACCGTCTCTAGCTGTTGCTCAATTCCTTCTGCATAAACACATACTCCAAGCTTTTATGGTCTAAATACATATCCAAATGCACCCCTTACATATAATGACTCCTAATCTTTAGTGCAAAGACCATAACCGCCAACTCTAAATAATGAGTTAGGTAATTCTTTCTATGATACTTAAGTTGCCTAGAAGTATAGGCTATAACCTTTCCATGCTACATCAAAATATGACCCAGTCCTATACGAGACGTATCACAATACACAACAAACCCATTAGTACCCTTAGACAGGCTCAAAATTGGTGCAAAAATCAAGTTATCCTTGAACTTCTTAAAACTACCTTCGTAAGCATCAAATAATAGAAACTTCACTTTTTTTGAGTTAACTTTGTCACTAGAGAAACAATAGGTAAGAAACTCTCCAAGAGCCTCCAATAATACCTAGCCAAGACAAAGAAGCTCCTAATGTCAATTGGAGTCATAATCAAGGAAGTTTCATAACTGCCTTCACTTTTTGTGGACCCATCTTAATCCCCTCACTAGAAACAACATGCACAAGAAAGGTCACAACACTTAGTCAAAATTTATACATAGAAAACTTTGCATATAACTTCTGGTCCTTAGGAGTCTACAACATAATTCAGAGGTCATGGGCATAATACTCCTCACTTTAGGAGTACACAAAGATGTCATCAAAGAAAACTATAACAATCAAATTCAAAAAATGTCCGAACACCTAATTCATAAGATCCATGAAAGGAGCTGGAGCATTTGTTAACAAAGATGATATGACTAAAAATTCATAATGTCCATAAATAGATCAGAAAGAAGTCTTGGGAATATCAACCTTCTTAATTTTAAATAGATGGTATCTTGAACAACGATTTATCTTAGAGAAATACCTAGACCCCTAGACCTGATCAAATAGGTCATCAGTCTTGGGAAGAGGATACTTATTTGTAACTGTAACCTTATTCAACTAACATTAGTCTACACACATTCGAAGAGAACCATATTTCTTTCACGCAAAAAAATAGGAGCACCCTATCAAGAAACACTAGGATGAATAAAACCCTTATCAAGAAAATCTCTTAATAGATCTTTTAGTTCCTCTAGTTCAGCCGAATCCATCTTATAAGGAGAAATAAAATTAGGATGGGTATCTGGTAGAAGATTAATCCTAAACTCTATATCCATATTGAGAGAAATTCCAAGAAGATCATCGAGAAGCCTAGCATCAATAAAGTAATCCATTCCCAATATTACATCAAAATACAGCATATCAAGTTCTATCAAATCCATCAATATCTCTCTATGAAAGATAGATACCACACAACCCCTATAGATTTTTCTAGAAAAAAAAATCTTACCATGCTTTAAGTTCACAAACACTTTGGCCTTTGCTTCCCTCAACCCTGAGGAAAGAAATGATTAAGAAAAACACCTAAAAACTCATCTCATACTGCCAGCTCGGCATTATTACCTCTCATTACTTTCCATTCTTTCTACCATTGGTAGGTTATATATTTTAATAAATAAGAAAAAAACTCTAGACCCTCAAATCAGTACCATGCATAACCTTGAAAATATTTTTTATCCTATCAATAAACGCCTAAGGATCCTTCTAAACCTTAGAGCCTATACAGGTTAGAGGATTCAACCTCATAAACTGGTCAACCCAATTAACCTCAGATGAACTACAAACAAGACCAACATAATCAGTTTGATGATACTCGGATGCCACCAATTGAGCTAGCATATGAATAGAATGACTGAACTCTGTATTATCGATATCTCCTTAAGGTGACTAAGCATAAGCATCAACAGTCTTGGAAGCATGAAGAGGAATAGTAGGGACTAGTGGAACCCTACATTGAGTGGTACAGTCAACAGCAAAGACCCTAGATTCGGTCAATACTCCATACATAGGGCAAGTTCCCTCCGCATCTTCTCAAGGTAAGATAAATGATCTCTTAAATTTTCTACAACATTTAGATCATTAGGGAGGTATGATCTAAAATGAGAGTAAGTCATGAGTTATAGAAGTTTTGTAGCAACTAGACTCTATAGCACAAGAAAAAACACAAGAAAGAAAACATTACCAAATGCCTTGCATCCTTTCCATTATAAGCGTGGTGTGCTACACACCCATAAAAAAGATTTTACTCGGCATGTGTATATGAACACCAAATGATCTTAACCATTCTCTAATACCAAGCATGTCACGACTCAAAATAGGGCCTAGTTGTGAAGGGAATTTGAAGCTCACCATGGGTCGGAGACCCTTAGCCCAACCTCTAGAGCACAATATAACATATAATGAAAGACAAACAAAATAGTAAATAAGATAAATGAATCAAAAGGAATCTAAGAGTCTAAACAAGACAAACAATCATACCAATACTAACCATAAAAGCATCTAAACCATGACAAAAGAGAATTCACAATTTCCAAAATATGAAAAGAAACCAAATAAAATAGTAGGGCCTTCTAAAAGATGGAGTCTTATAACTTTAGAATAACTAAACTAATATACCACACCACCTAACACATCATAAGAGTAATAGAAAATCCCGCAAACCTAACATCAGGAAATATTAAAATGTCTATGGATGGTCAGCGGGAAAAGCACTAGCATGTAACTCAAGGGAAAGTAAAAAGATAATCCTATTTCCAAAACCAATCAAAACCACATGACAAATATTTATGTGCACATATAAGGGATGACGTGATAGGGACAAGGTCTATGAATATAACAGTTTATATTATTAACCAAAACTTTATAGCTCGGTTGTATTGGTTTAACTCCCTCTGCAGAAAGAGCCCAGGGTATGTTAATTACACATACCAAGGTAACCAAAGATAGGCTAAAGATACCACGGTGATAGAAATTAAAAATATAAAGTGTACACAATGAACACAGTTACACACTCCAACAATAGCAAATGTGGTTTCCAGCGTTGGTCCCCTTGGGACTACAATTTCACAGTGAGCAAAAGAATTCTTTTTACACCTAAAATTAAACTAGTTTATAGATACACCTAAATATTAACCAAGGATTCTTTATTAAGACATTTTTCAAGATGGTATTATCATACCAATATGCTTGCAATCTTATATAATTATGCGAAACCTATCCTTGTAAGCATTGGACTCCCAATTTCTATTTATGATCTAAACCATAGCCACCATGGGCCTTCATGAAACCATTTTTATCCATTATTTCTTTAATGTAATGCAATGTTTTCAAAGGACAAGTTAAACTATTTGAATATTAATGTAAAAAATAAAGATTGTAAAGTGGGTGGAGGTTAATACCATTATCAAGATAAGATTTCATCAATTTGGGAAAACCTATATCCTTAGTTCCAACCATTATAATCATGCACCAATTAAGTCCTAAAACATTAACTAAAAACATGAATAAGATATTTAAACATAGGGAAAATATTTCAAATAATAACCAATCAAAATATTCAACCCAATTTCAAACCCAACAATTTAAAATAGAAGGTTGAGTAAGAAAATTCCATAATGTATAAACACAAGTTTGGGATGAGAAACATATCTGAAATACCAAATAGTTTGAAGAGAATTTAGAGTTCAGAACCTGAATGTATGAAATACAAAACTGTTTGGGTGCATCATCGACCTTAATAATATCATTTCTTGCCTCATCATCTACATGCATAGAGGATCAATAGTATCCTTTCTACTGTGAGTGGTGATAGCTAAAAGTGACTGACATTTTTAGGATTCTAAATGGTATTGCTCGAAAGGGTGCCAAATTGACATTCATTCAATGTAGCCTATATTTAACCAAATAGTAATGGCAGTAGCATGTTATTCTGCCTTTTGTATCACTCCCAAAATCTCTACCTTAATATCTTTAAGAAAACACCCTTGGCTCTTTAAACCCTTAAATAGCTTTTAAAGGAATCCTTCAATTCTTCAATCAGCATCACGGTTCCCAAGTAGAACATACACACTGCTTATCTTTTTATAATCATTATTTGTCCCCTAGTCACCATCTTTGTCTCTACTCCTATCCTTGTACTTGTCCCCATAATAGTTCTGACCTTGATTTCATTGCCTCAAGTTCCAAGTGTCCTAATTAGACCCCTGGATCATAGCGCAAAAACCCGCTATTTCATTGTCTAAGGTTTGGAAAATATGCAACTACTTAGGTTTGTTTGGGTAGATATGATCTGTTTTTGAGTTTATTTTTCAGGAAACTAGGTTTTAGTGAATAAATAAAGAGCAAGAGTTAAAATTTTAGAAGGGACCACTTACAATGCCACTTACGAGGCATAGGTCCCACCCACATCCTAATGGGTTTATCATAGGGCTTCAAAAATGCAATGTCAAAGAATTAGAAGTTGGAGTGTTGATTCTGCTACTTATGAGGGTAACCTATAGCTCGTAGGTACCACTTATGATGTCATAGATACCAGTGTAAGTTGTAGAGATTTAAGGTTTAGAGAAGTTGCAAGACTACTTATGGGCTGATACATTTGAGTATGTTACTTTCGAGGCATAAATACTAGCATTTCCCCATAGGTGCCTTCACAAGTAAAGTACAACATCATGATGTGATTCTGAAATCATCTACTATGTACGATGGTCACCTACGTGGCGCAGGTACCACTTAAAAACCATAAGTGGGGCCATAGGCGGCCACCAACTTAGTTTTCCTTGTACATTCTGGTTTAGATTTCTGGGGTTTTTATGTACTTTATAAATAATATTTTGATGGCCTTTAATCATCTTACAAACTCATATTATTTACAAATATATATTGATTTTAGGATTTACTTTTGATCTTGGAATTCTTTTGTTCTTGGATTTGTTCGATTAATTAATTTGAGACTTTGGGTTTTATTCTTTCATTGTTGTGAGATTACATCTATGCTTTCTCTATTGAATTCCAAATTTTTAGTAATTATGAGCAGCTAAATACCTAATCTAGGGTTGTGAGAACCGCAGTAGAATAATAAAGTAGGGGAAGTGTGAGGTTTTTCTAAATTATTATTTACACTTGCATT